>NW_024412400.1:13366443-13540850 GCF_014898765.1 Herpailurus yagouaroundi
GATCTGACTCCCTCCTGCTGCCACAGGGCCCCTCCTGAAGTGGATCACCTAAGGAGAAGCAAGCTAAGCCTGCCCCTCCTGCCCCTGTGCACCTTGCCTACCCACCCCAGCTAAGACGCCAGATCCCCAGCATCACAAGCCTGGCAGTGTGCAAGTAGCCCAGACAGGCCACCCCACCCCACAGTGAATCCCGCCCCTAGGAGAGGGGAAGAGAAGGCACACACCAGTCTGACTGTGGACACAGCGGTGGGCTGGGGGCAGACATCAGGTCTGACTGCGGCTCCACCCACCAACTCCAGTTATACACCACAGCACAGGGGAAGAGCCCTGCAGGTCCTCACCATGCCAGGGACTATCCAAAATGACCAAGCGGAAGAATTCCCCTCAGAAGAATCTCCAGGAAATAACAACAGCTAATGAGCTGATCAAAAAGGATTTAAATAATATAACAGAAAGTGAATTTAGAATAATAGTCATAAAATTGATCTCTGGGCTTGAAAACAGTATAGCTGACAGCAGAGAATCTCTTGCTACAGAGATCAAGGGACTAAGGAACAGTCACGAGGAGCTGAAAAACGCTTTAAACGAAATGCATAACAAAATGAAAACCACCACAGCTCAGATTGAAGAGGCAGAGGAGAGAATAGGTGAACTAGAAGATAAAGTTATGGAAAAAGAGGAAGCTGAGAAAAAGAGAGATAAAAAAATCCAGGAGTATGAGGGGAAAATTAGAGAACTAAGTGATACAGTAAAAAGAAATAATATACGCATAATTGGTATCCCAGAAGAGGAAGAGAGAGGGAAAGGTGCTGAAGGGGTACTTGAAGAAATAATAGCTGAGAACTTCCCTGAAGTGGGGAAGGAAAAAGGCATTGAAATCCAAGAGGCACAGAGAACTCCCTTCAGACGTAACTTGAATGGATCTTCTGCACGACATATCATAGTGAAACTGGCAAAATACAAGGATAAAGAGAAAATTCTGAAAGCAGCAAGGGGTAAACGTGCCCTCACATATAAAGGGAGACCTATAAGACTCCTGACTGATCTCTCTTTTGAAACTTGGCAGGCCAGAAAGAATTGGCACGAGATTTTCAGTGTGCTAGACAGAAAAAATATGCAGCCCAGAATCCTTTATCCAGCAAGCCTGTCATTTAGAATAGAAGGAGAGATAAAGGTCTTCCCAAACAAACAAAAACTGAAGGAATTTGTCACCACTAAACCAGCCCTACAAGAGATCCTAAGGGGGACCCTGTGAGACAAAGTATCAGAGACATCACTACAAGCATAAAACATACAGACATCACAATGACTCTAAACCCATATCTTTCTATAATAACACTGAATGTAAATGGATTAAATGCGCCAACCAAAAGACATAGGGTATCAGAATGGATAAAAAAACAAGACCCATCTATTTGCTGTCTACAAGAGACTCATTTTAGACCTGAGGACACCTTTAGATTGAGAGTGAGGGGATGGAGAACTATTTATCATGCTACTGGAAGCCAAAAGAAAGCTGGAGTAGCCATACTTATATCAGACAAACTAGACTTTAAATTAAAGGCTGTAACAAGAGATGAAGAAGGACATTATATAATAGTGACAGGGTCTATCCATCAGGAAGAGCTAACAATTATAAATGTCTATGCGCCGAATACCGGAGCGCCCAAATATATAAAACAATTACTCATAAACACAAGCAACCTTATTGATAAGAATGTGGTAATTGCAGGGGACTTTAACACCCCACTTACAGAAATGGATAGATCATCTAGACACACGGTCAATAAAGAAACAAGGGCCCTGAATGAGACATTGGATCAGATGGACTTGACAGATATATTTAGAACTCTGCATCCCAAAGCAACAGAATATACTTTCTTCTCGAGTGCACATGGAACATTCTCCAAGATAGATCATATACTGGGTCACAAAACAGCCCTTCATAAGTTTATAAGAATTGAAATCATACCATGCATACTTTCAGACCACAATGCTATGAAGCTTGAAATGAACCACAGAAAAAAGTCTGGAAAACCTCCAAAAGCATGGAGGTTAAAGAACACCCTACTAACGAATGAGTGGGTCAACCAGGCAATTAGAGAAGAAATTAAAAAATATATGGAAACAAACAAAAATGAAAATACAACAGTCCAAACGCTTTGGGACGCAGCGAAGGCAGTCCTGAGAGGAAAATACATTGCAATCCAGGCCTATCTCCAGAAACAAGAAAAATCCCAAATACAAAATCTAACAGCACACCTAAAGGAAGTAGAAGCAGAACAGCAAAGGCAGCCTAAACCCAGCAGAAGAAGAGAAATAATAAAGATCAGAGCAGAAATAAACAACATAGAATCTAAAAAAACTGTAGAGCAGATCAACGAAACCAAGAGTTGGTTTTTTGAAAAAATAAACAAAATTGACAAACCTCTAGCCAGGCTTCTCAAAAAAAAAAACGGGAGATGACCCAAATAGATAAAATCATGAATGAAAATGGAATTATTACAACCAATCCCTCAGAGATACAAACAATTATCAGGGAATACTATGAAAAATTATATGCCAACAAATTGGACAACCTGGAAGAAATGGACAAATTCCTGAACACCCACACTCTTCCAAAACTCAATCAGGAGGAAATAGAAAGCTTGAACAGACCCATCACCAGCGAAGAAATTGAATCGGTTATCAAAAATCTCCCAACAAATAAGAGTCCAGAACCAGATGGCTTCCCAGGGGAGTTCTACCAGACGTTTAAAGCAGAGATAATACCTATCCTTCTCAAGCTATTCCAAGAAATAGAAAGGGAAGGAAAACTTCCAGACTCATTCTATGAAGCCAGTATTACTTTGATTCCTAAACCAGACAGAGACCCAGTAAAAAAAAGAGAACTACAGGCCAATATCCCTGATGAATATGGATGCCAAAATTCTCAATAAGATACTAGCAAATCGAATTCAACGGCATATAAAAAGAATTGTTCACCATGATCAAGTGGGATTCATTCCTGGGATGCAGGGCTGGTTCAACATTCACAAATCAATCAACGTGATACATCACATTAACAAAAAAAAAGAGAAAAACCATATGATCCTGTCAATCGATGCAGAAAAGGCCTTTGACAAAATCCAGCACCCTTTCTTAATAAAAACCCTTGAGAAAGTCGGGATAGAAGGAACATACTTAAAGATCATAAAAGCCATTTATGAAAAGCCCACAGCTAACATCATCCTCAACGGGGAAAAACTGAGAGCTTTTTCCCTGAGATCAGGAACACGACAGGGATGCCCACTCTCCCCGCTGTTGTTTAACATAGTGCTGGAAGTTCTAGCATCAGCAATCAGACAACAAAAGGAAATCAAAGGCATCAAAATTGGCAAAGATGAAGTCAAGCTTTCGCTTCTTGCAGATGACATGATGTTATACATGGAAAATCCGATAGACTCCACCAAAAGTCTGCTAGAACTGATACATGAATTCAGCAAAGTTGCAGGATACAAAATCAATGTACAGAAATCAGTTGCATTCTTATACACTAACAATGAAGCAACAGAAAGACAAATAAGGAAACTGATCCCATTCACAATTGCACCAAGAAGCATAAAATACCTAGGAATAAATCTAACCAAAGATGTAAAGGATCTGTATGCTGAAAACTATAGAAAGCTTATGAAGGTAATTGAAGAAGATTTAAAGAAATGGAAAGACATTCCCTGCTCATGGATTGGAAGAATAAATATTGTCAAAATGTCAATACTACCCAAAGCTATCTACACATTCAATGCAATCCCAATCAAAATTGCACCAGCATTCTTCTCGAAACTAGAACAAGCAATCCTAAAATTCACATGGAACCACAAAAGGCCCCGAATAGCCAAAGGAATTTTGAAGAAGAAGACCAAAGCAGGAGGCATCACAATCCCAGACTTTAGCCTCTACTACAAAGCTGTCATCATCAAGACAGCATGGTATTGGCACAAAAACAGACACATAGACCAATGGAATAGAATAGAAACCCCAGAACTAGACCCACAAACGTATGGCCAACTCATCTTTGACAAAGCAGGAAAGAACATCCAATGGAAAAAAGACAGTCTCTTTAACAAATGGTGCTGGGAGAACTAGACAGCAACATGCAGAAGGTTGAAACTAGACCACTTTCTCACACCATTCACAAAAATAAACTCAAAATGGATAAAGGACCTGAATGTGAGACAGGAAACCATCAAAACCTTAGAGGAGAAAGCAGGAAAAGACCTCTCTGACCTCAGCCGTAGCAATCTCTTACTCGACACATCCCCAAAGGCTAGGGAATTAAAAGCAAAAGTGAATTACTGGGACCTTATGAAGATAAAAAGCTTCTGCACAGCAAAGGAAACAACCAACAAAACGAAAAGGCAACCAACAGAATGGGAAAAGATATTTGCAAATGACATATCGGACAAAGGGCTAGTATCCAAAATCTATAAAGAGCTCACCAAACTCCACACCCGAAAAGCAAATAACCCAGTGAAGAAATGGGCAGAAAACATGAATAGACACTTCTCTAAAGAAGACATCCGGATGGCCAACAGGCACATGAAAAGATGTTCAGCGTCGCTCCTTATCAGGGAAATACAAATCAAAACCACACTCAGATATCACCTCACGCCAGTCAGAGTGGCCAAAATGAACAAATCAGGAGACTATAGATGCTGGAGAGGATGTGGAGAAACGGGAACCCTCTTGCACTGTTGGTGGGAATGCAAATTGGTGCAGCCGCTCTGGAAAGCAGTGTGGAGGTTCCTCAGAAAATTAAAAATAGACCTACCTTATGACCCAGCAATAGCACTGCTAGGAATTTATCCAAGGGACACAGGAGTACTGATGCATAGGGGCACTTGTACCCCAATGTTCATAGCAGCACTCTCAACAATAGCCAAATTATGGAAAGAGCCTAAATGTCCATCCACTGATGAATGGATAAAGAAATTGTGGTTTATATACACTATGGAATACTACGTGGCAATGATAAAGAATGAAATATGGCCTTTTGTAGCAACGTGGATGGAACTGGAGAGTGTGATGCTAAGTGAAATAAGCCATACAGAGAAAGACAGATACTATATGGTTTCACTCTTATGTGGATCCTGAGAAACTTAACAGGAACCCATGGGGGAGGGGAAGGAAAAAAAAAAAAAGAGGTTAGAGTAGGAGAGAGCCAAAGCATAAGAGACTGTTGAGAACTGAGAGCAAACTGAGGGTTGATGGGGGGTGGGAGGGAGGAGAGGGTGGGTGATGGGTTTTGAAGAGGGCACCTTTTGGGATGAGCACTGGGTGTTGTATGGAAACCAATTTGACAATAAATTTCATATATAAATAAAAAAATAAATAAATAAAATAAACACCTTGCTTATTACTGTTTACTCCCTTACCTCTACCCACCCCACCCCCCACCTCCAGAGGCAGTGAAAGCTAATTACACTGACGGAAAGGTTGTTAACTCCTGCCGCAAACTATCAAGTAACAGTGCATTGATTAAAAAATGGTTCTCAGGTATAATTTTGTCCTCTAAAAGCAGAAAACATTTACCCGGTCATAAGCTTATTCTTTACGTAAGTTTATAGTAGTGGACAGACTACTTCTGATTGTGGCAGAATAATAAAATTCACCCTCCAAAATTCCTAATGTAGCCAATCACTTTCCATATGTCTTCAAACTAAAACATGTTTTCACAAGTGATATATTTCTTTTTAACATTTATTTATGCTTGAGAGACAGAGAGAGACAGACCATGAGCAGGGGAAGGGCAGAGAGAGAGGGAGACACAGAATCTGAAGCAGGTTCCAGGCTCTGAGCTGTCAGCACAGAGCCCGACGCGGGGCTCGAACTCACGGACCGCGAGATCATGACCTGAGCCGAAGTCGGATGCTTCACTGACTGAGCCACCCAGGTGCACCTACCAGTGATACATTTCAAATGTAATCTGGTTTGAAGGTTCTTATTGTTTATCGAGTACTTGGTTTAGCTGTAATAGCTAGTGTGTAAGAATTACTATTATTACATTACTTCTGAAAAAGATTTTAGAAAATATGTCTTGTTCTTTTAAACAAAGCATGTTTTTAGAGCAGTGACTCATCCATAAGTCTGGAATCTAAGTGGTACAGTAACAACAGCCTGGTGTCCTGTTGTATGCCTGAGTGAGGACAAGGGTAAGTGCAATCCAAGAAAGGAGGCAATGGGAGTGGGCATCGAATCCCTCCCTAGACTGAGAAAAATAGTGTTAAAATGCAGAGTGGCATCTAAAAGCCCTTGATTGCTCATACAAGTGGGGATGTTTCAATAGACTCAGTAAATGAATGCAAAATATTCCAAAGTGTTCTAATTCCTCCTGATCCCCAAATAGACAGACAACTTGGCCTATGTATTTCATCTGGGTTTGGAGTTCCAGGTCTGGGTTTTGCTTCTCTGTTTATAGATAGAGGAAGAAAACATAAGAAGATCGTGCTGACCCACTCACTGTCTTTTCAAGGTTTGAGAAAAAAAGTCACTTGGAGGGTCTGTCTAGTCTCCTTTGTGGAATGTCACTTGGTGGGAACTTAATTGTTCTATATGTAGTGCAGATGCATTGACTTGTAATCACCAAATGCTATACTTTATTCACAGCCAGACTGGGAACTCAAAAGCGCAGATTGGGAGGAACTCAGCACTGATTCACCCATCTTGCCTAAAGTAGGCTCCAATTTGTATTTGTTGGATAAATGGATAATTTTAAATAGATCTTAATCTTTAATAACCCCAGGCCTAACCCCCTGCTGGATGATTGCATATACATGAATTAAGAAGAAATGAAGGAAAGAACAAAGAAATGAAATAATAACTTAATAAATTTTCCTTAAACTTGTGCCGTATCTAACTAGAGCACAAGTCCCCTGTCTATCTCTCCAACCAATACATTTTTCATGTTAATGCCAATGACTTCTTCTGAAGCACTAACATAATGATGGTATTCTTCTGTTCAAAAGCACCTTTTTACTTACAGAAGAATTCAAACTTTTTAATATGGATGCCAAACTCCTGGAAAATGGGACTCTAAATTATCTTTTCCATCACCTCTTCATCTCTTATAAGCCACTGTAGCAGATGACTCATGGTTTCTTATGTCTGTAATTACTTCTACATCCCCTTTTCTTTTGGCTCAAAATTCTCTGATCATCTTTTTCCCTTGTATAAATTTTACTCACCTTGCAAAGCCTAGCTTAAAATCTTCCTCCTCTATGAATCTTTCCCTCCTACACAGTTAGAAATAATCACTCCTGTCTCAGCTCTACCATATCACTGGCCACGTTTTATTATGTGGCCACTCATTTATATGACTGTGCCTCACTTCCACTGAGGCACAGATTGAGTATTATCATTGTTATATATGCCCTTTACTCTAATATGAGCCAGCATTGACTGCTGTTTACTGAATTGATTTTCTGAGTTCAGAGTTTTAAAATTTATAATATGATTTGATAGGGAAAACCTGGAAACAGGTTGAAAGTCAAATAATAAGAGAATGGTTAAGCAATTTAGAATAGAGCAACTCACTGGAATGTAATCTTGTGTTTCTATTAAAATTATAATTGTGAAAGTTAGTAGCCACCTGAAAATGTTTAGGCTATAACGCCAAGTTAAACAAAAGATAATGAAAAACATATATGTACCATAAATGTGTCTATGGAAAATACATCTGCATATTAAGAAGGATAATAAAGCGGGGCGCCTGGGTGGCGCAGTCGGTTGAGCGTCCGACTTCAGCCAGGTCACGATCTCGCGGTCCGTGAGTTCGAGCCCCGCGTCAGGCTCTGGGCTGATGGCTCAGAGCCTGGAGCCTGTTTCCGATTCTGTGTCTCCCTCTCTCTCTGCCCCTCGCCCGTTCATGCTCTGTCTCTCTCTGTCCCAAAAATAAATAAACGTTTGAAAAAAAAAAAAAGAAGGATAATAAAGCAATTAGAAAAACTACAATTGATACCTTAGCATGCAATAATGAGATGTACATTTAAAACCCCCTTTATTTTTCTTATAATGACAGTTATGCCTTGGAAATGAAAACAAAACAAAACAAAAACTCATAACGAGCTAGGCTTGGTAGAAGGTTAAAATAATTATAAAATGTTCAAACATTACAAACTCACAAACTCAGAGACTGTATGTACAGTATAATGGGATGACAAGCTGAAACGTCAAAATTCACACGGTGGATTTTTCAGGCTATGAGGAGGCAAGTGCCTGGGGGGATAATGTTCTTTTTCATTGTGTTGACCAGTTCACTTGATATTCTAAGAAAATTGCTCTACGTTGTTTTCCATCTGAGCACGGAATATCTATATTAAAGCACATTAAGACACTGGTAACAGCTGAAAATGTTACTAGTATATATGTACACATGTTAGTTGTAGTGATGGGCCACTAGATGTCCCCTTCAGGACTGCGGGGCTCACTTCCCTCACTGAAGTTCGTGGCAGCCGGCTGCCAGATGAGTCCACCTCTAGGCAGCACCCGTAGCCCAAAACAGCCACCCCTGGCCCAAGGTCATACCGCCACCCCCACCAGAGCAGCAGCCTGCATTCAGACTCCTCAGTGTGAAAGGATGTAAAAAGGCCTGGTCCCCTCTCCCCAAACTGAGACAACCTGGAAAACCATTCCAACTCGAGAGCTTCCCAGGAGATCAAGGTGTCATCAAGGTCTGGTAACAACCCAACTTCTCCTTCTGCTGGTTCCTTCTTCCTTCACTGCCTACTACTATTGACACCAAGGGGAGTCCCCAATGAACTTCTGCCCACAAATCTCCACCTCATAGCCTCTGTCCAGAAAACATGACCTAAGGCAACTTTTTTGTAATTAATTCTGGGGCGCCTGGGTGACTCACTTGGTTGAGCATTCGACTTTGGCTCAGGTCGTGATCTCACAGTTTGTAGTTCTGAGCACCGTGTTGGGTTCTGTGCTGACCATTCAGATCCTGGAGCCTGCGTTGGATTCTGTGTCTCCCTCTCACTCGGCCCCTTCCCTTCTCACTCGCTCTCTCTCTCTCTCTCTCTCTCAAAAAAAAAAAATTAAATAAAAAATAAAATGTTGTAAGTAATTCTGTCTAAAACCTAGAACGTTGAAAATAATCAGATATAGGAAAAAATGTGTTCTGTGAGGTATTCTTTGGTAATTTGTAAATAAAATCAATGTTTCTTTCATATTTTCTAAGAACTTACGTGTGAAAGCACAGCGGGTGCCAAGCATTTCACAGATATTAATATGCTCAATGTTCATCAAAACCCTATGGGGCTGATACTGTTCCCTCATCAGTCTTTTCTGCAGTTGAAAACCTAAGCCCTAGACAGTGACTTAACCTGCCTGAGGTGACATCACTAGTTAGTGGTAGAACAAGGTTTGGGACTCAAGGGTATGTAACTGCCATGTGCTATTTCTCTCCAAGAAATAACACGCAAAGAGAACACTCAGATTTCACATTCCCATTTGGTATCCTGACCACCTAGACATAAACAAAACTCTTCAGTTCTGAGGTAGTAAAGCACTGTGATTTTTTTCCCCTTTTCTTCAGATGATACCCAATAAAAATTGTGGGCAATAAGTGACTCAAAGAAAAACCATTAGGATAACACTACTGCTATTTGCTGTTTGCTTAAAGGTGTTAATTGTTGCCTCTTATCACCAACTAACTTCATTTGCATTGTGTTTTAAAGAGAAATAAAAAGATTCCTGTGCATGCTTCAGAGATTGCCAAAATCAGGTGAAAAGAAGACGAGGCCATTTTCAGAGTCATCCTGGAGGGAAGATTCTAGACTACAAAGAGTATTTTTTTTTAACGTTTATTTATTTTTGAGACAGAGAGAGACAAAGCATGAACGGGGGAGGGTCAGAGAGAGAGGGAGACACAGAATCTGAAACAGGCTCCAGGCTCTGAGCAGTCAGCACAGAGCCCGACGCGGGGCTCGAACTCACGGACAGTGAGATCGTGACCTGGCTGAAGTCGGACGCTTAACCGACTGAGCCACCCAGGCGCCCCTACAAAGAGTATTTTTAAAAAATGTCTTTTTTTTTTTCTTTTTGGCAAATGCTTTGTCCTGCCTTGACTATGGCTGCCTACTCAGAAAGGGCGAGTGTAGCAATTTAGATCTTACAGCAAACCTCTTGAGACTTTGGAATAATAACTACAGCCTCCAAAAAGGGCAGGAATGTGAAACATGGAGATAACATGGTCCCAAGCACAGAAATATGTTTTCCTTGTGATGTTCTGACCAGACTTGTCCACCAACCCTCACAAGAGTAAACATTCCTTTCACTACCCAAAGCCATGCTGGGCTGTGTCAAGATTTTCATTTTCAATTTCAATATTCAGAATGCCATCAATTAGCCCCTGAAATATAACTATAGTTTGGCATCCAAGGATAACAGAAAAATTGCCAGGTAGTGTTTCCTTTTTTAAGCATTTAAGGGCCTGAACAATGTTTTATTTGTAGATATTGCAAATATATCTCATTAAATCAAATGACAGTTGGGTCAGCAGGTGCAGCAGGTACTGATATGGAGTAGTGAATGAGAACCAAAAGCTTTCTGTCTTTCTTTTCCAGGAGCAAGAAACCTTTTTTTTTTTTTTAACGTTTATTTATTTTTGAGACAGAGAGAGACAGAGCATGAACGGGGGAGGGGCCGAGAGAGAGGGAGACACAGAATCGGAAGCAGGAAGAAGCCTATTTTTACAGCGGTATGTATATCTTTCAAGATGTCTGTGATGAGAATTCCTTTTCTATTCGTATTTGCTGAATGTTTCTAGAAAAGAAATAGATTTGTATGCTTCTTCAGATTGAAATTGTTGGGTTACTTTTTAATTTTTTGAAAGCAAAAGGTGCTTTTCTTTCTCTTCCAAGCTGTCTCCTATTATCCCTCACATGATTCAGTAACAACTACATATATCCCCTGCAAAGAAACTCACTGCTTACAAATTACTGAATTCACAACAAATATACAAGGTAAAAAATTAAATATAATCAAGACTGGTTATTTTCTTTATCCCTATACTATCTTTGTAATTTTTAAAAGAAATTATTTTTTAATATTTATTTTTGAGAGAGAGACAGAGACAGAGAGACAGAGAGAACACGAGCAGAGGAGGGACAGAGAGACAGGGAGACACAGAATTGGAAGCTGGCTCCAGGCTCTGAGCTGTCAGCAAAGAGTCCAACACAGGGCTCGAACTCACGAGCCTTCAAGCCCTGATACCATGATCTGAGCCAAAGTCAGCCACTTAACAAACTGAGTTAGCCAGGCACATCTGCAATTTTTTTTTTTTAAATCAACCTCCCTTCTGGCAACCACCAGTTGTTCTCTGTATTTAAGATCTTTCTGGGGCGCCTGGGTGGCGCAGTCGGTTGGGCGTCCGACTTGAGCCAGGTCACGATCTCGCGGTCCGGGAGTTCGAGCCCTGCGGTCCGGGAGTTCGAGCCCTGCGTCGGGCTCTGGGCTGATGGCTCAGAGCCTGGAGCCTGTTTCCGATTCTGTGTCTCCCTCTCTCTCTGCCCCTCCCCCGTTCATGCTCTGTCTCTCTCTGTTCCAAAAATAAATAAAAAAAGTTGAAAAAAAATTTTAAAAAAGACTCTTTCTGTCTTATCTGTTTGATCATTTGTTTTTAGAACCCACATTTAAGTGAAATTATATGATATTTGTTTTTCTGTATCGTATTTCACTTAATACCCTTCAGGTCCATCCATGTTGTTGGAAATGGCAAGATATCATTCTTACGGTTCAGCCATATTCCATATATACACACACACACACACATGTATATATACGTATGCATACACATACATATATACATACATATACATACATACATATACGTATACATATATATGATAAAGATGTGATCTATCACATCTTAATCCATTTGTCTTTCAATGGACACTTGGGTTGCTTCCATATCTAGGCTACTGTAAATAATGCTGTACTAAACATAGGGGTGAATGTATCTTTTCAAATTAGAATTTTCATATTCTTTGATAAATACCTAGTAGCGGAATTACGGGATCATATGGTACTTCTATTTTTAATTTTTTGAGGAAATTCCCTACTGTTTTCCACAGTGGCTGCAACAATTTACATTCCCACCAAGAGTGCACTAGGGTTCCTTTTGCTCCATTTTCCTTGCCAACACTTTCTATTTCTTATCTTTTTTGATACTAGCCATGCTGACTGGCATGAAGAGATACCAACGTTGTGGTTTTGATTTGCATTTCCCTAATGATTAGTGATATCTTCATGATTTTTAAGGTATATATCCAAAAGTTCCAGAAACTTTGGATTTCCTAAATCTGATAAGACCACCCCCATTTTTCTTACAGCTGGTAGCATAAACTATTAATATAATATGGGGATTTGCCATCTACTTTTGCAGGCTATAAATGATCACTCTTGACAAATTTACCTATAATGCATGATGCTCTTTCTCCCAAGGTTTCTAATCATCTTCATAGCATATCAAGTGTCAATCTAAAATTAAGTCCTCTTTTTAATAAGAGAACAGTAGAGATGATGAACAAACCTTGAGAGATTTATATTACAATCAAAGTGTGATCAGCAGAATGATCTCTGGCTTTCTTATCTCCAATGTAGTATTTATACCATTTGCCCATGAAATGCCCATTCATTTTCCCTCAGCCTGTGTATTCAACTTTTAGTTTAGATTCCATTCCCAACATGCCACATCTAGTGGAAGAGCTTGTTTCTTCCTTTAAATGCACACAGCCCTTCCAGACCTTTCTGCTGCTAGGTAATCACTCTCTTCCCTTTACTAATGTACAAGTATCATTGGGTGAATGGAATGTTGACCTTTAGCGGTCACCAATTATCCATGAGCTATCCTTAATTCCCAGTGTCCACTGCAGTCAGACTGATACCATGTGACCTGTTCTGGCCAATAGACTATGAGCAGCAGTGATATATATTGCTTCCAGGCCAAAGAAGATAAAGTGCCAGTATTACCTTCCCATTATTCCCCCCTCTTGGCTGCTGTCACCTTGGAAGACACTTGCTGAAATGTGTAGGGCTTCCAGATAAAATATAGGACTCCCATTTAAAGTCAAATTTCAGAAAGACAGAAAACAATTTTTAATGGAAGCATGTCCCCAATATTGTAGGGGATATACTTATTGTAAGAATTATTATTATACAAAATTATGATGCTATTATACTGTAATACTACCCACTTTATACCAGTATCATATTTATTATACAAAAGTATTATACATTATATGGTAGATTATATTACTATACTATTCGCATATAGAAAACACATACTATATTATACTAATTTGTTTTAAACATTGAACTTCAGATTAAAATCAAATACTTTTTTACTGTAACTATGTGCCAAGTATTGTCTGGGACATCCTTATCCAAACAAAAGTATCTAGCTGAAATTCAAATTTAACTGAGCATTCTCTCTTTTATGCTAAATCTGGCAATCTGATGAAATACAACATCACAAAGTTGAGGGACGCTTGATCTCTGATTTACTAGGTGAAAGAGAGGGTCTGCTGATCTGCCTCAGACCATGTTGGTGGGAAATTAATGGTCTCCAAGCTTAATTGCACCAAGATTAGGGATGTAAATGTCATTGCTACAAATCCTAGGCTCTCCTGACTAATAATACAGCACCAGTAGAACATAAAGTTTGAAAGGGGGTATGAGACTAGATATTAGAAAGCTCAACTGGTAAGGGAGATGTTTTTATTTGACTCCAATGTGTTTGGGAAGCAGTGAATATTTAGGGTACAGACACCACCAGAGCTTTGCTATTTGCTTGTGTGTGTGTGTGTGTGTGTGTGTGTGTGTGTGCATGTGCACGCCAATGGATAAGATAGAACAAGCACCAGTACAGAATAAGCAATAGGATAAGAGAGTAGGATGTAATACGAATGCTGTCAGAGAACTTGGTTGTTGGGCCAATAAAGCTAGAGACATGATTTTAGTACCTAAAATCCAAGAATCATATATTGGACTTTTTTTCTCCATGGCCTAATACAGGTACCAGGCTTGGTAAACATTTCATTCATTACTGCTAACTTGAAATATTTTTTGACTGTTTTGAAATATTTTTCCTGGTTGATGTTTGTAAAAATCAATCCAACGGCATTCTCTTTTTCTCTGTGACCTAAAGTAACCAGGCCAAATCTGCCTTTTGCTCTACTTTGCTTCTTCTCTAAAACCAAGGACCAATATATTCCTTCTCCCTAAATCTTGTATCTGCCAGATCCCACTGAGAGCCACCAAGAGGTGCAAATTTTAGCTGTGGGAAAGGAAGAACAAGGAAAAAGTGAGGAGGAGGAAAACAGAAAGTGAAAAAAAAAAAAGAAAAAGAAATGTGAGTATTCATACAGATGCTGCAGTCGAGGAGCGGATGGGATGGAAAAAAACAGAACAGAAGCAGGAAGAAAAAGGGAAGTTTTGCCCCACGTACACATCTTTGTTTCCCTAATCACTCCTTTGGCAATTTATATCCAACAGGAAGAACTTGCTCAAATATGAAATGACTTTGACTCTCATCCAGCGGCTTTCATGTATGAGAGGTTTGCTATGAAAATAATAATCATCGGCCAAGACCTTCCATATCCATAAGCATCCGATGTTCTAGAGCTTGGCTACTGTCTTTTCTGGTTCTCGCTGGCGCCAACCTCATGTAAATAATTTGCTTAGTAAACTAGGAGGATTTTTTCCTTTCTAGAGTGGTTACAGAATGGGGAATAAGATGCCGGCAGGGGGCAAGGGGTAGTTACGTGCACTGGAGTACTTGTAGTTCTGATACCAGATGGCAACTTTGGAAGCAGACAGATGACCCTTGTCTGACGGGATACAGTTTTTCCTTTTTCTTATAAAGTTTTGAAAAACTTATAAGAACCTCTTTTTTTTTTTCCTTCATTAACTTTTTATTACTGGATCTCTTTCTTGAGAAAAAATTCAGTCATCAAACAATCTTATCTAACAACCATGAGTCAAATGGGACTGACTCTACTCTAGCAGATGGGTATTAACTACTCTCTGCAAGGGTTCAGACTCAAATAAATGCCAAGTAATTTCTTGAAAATGTATATTATTTTCAATTATTCTTTTTAAATTGGTCATTTTTGTGTCTTGTATTTGTGGCCAGTGGAACTCTGAATTTAAAAAAAAAGGGGGGCACTTGGGTGGCTCAGTCGGTTAAGTAACCGACTTCGGCTCAGGCCATGATCTTGTGGTTTGTGGGTTCGAGCCCTGCGTCAGGCTCTGGGCTGACAGCTCAGAACCCGGAGCCTGCTTTGGATTCTGTGTCACCCTCTCTGTCCATCCCCCCACTCATGCTCACTCTCTCTCTCTCTCTCTCTCTCTCTCTCTCTCTCAAAAATAAATAAATAAAAATTAAAAAACAAAACTCAGCAATAATGATAATTTTATATATGTGTATATCAGAAGTAGACAGTTTTATATTTCTTTCTTTGCTAATGGAATTTATAATATGAGGGGATGATACTATTTACATTTCAACTGTTATTGCAAATGACTTATGGGAGAAGAATGATAGACCAACTGCTCAGAATCTTGTTGAAAATGAAAAGCAGCAAGTCATTACCATTACTGATCAATAGGGAAATATAAATCGTCACCCACAGTAACTGAATGACTTTCTGAACGGCAATGAAGATGAAGAAGGGAAAATTCTGTGCAAAATGTAAATGGGGTAGGGCACTAATAAAGATAAAATTTAATGAGGTAATGACATCTAAACAAAGTATACTTTGTTATTATTTGAAGGTGTTTTCTAAGATTTCTAGATACAGGCAGTACCTTCTGAAATTATAAACTTGTTATCACCAATTATCTCTGATTCAGGTAGGAAAGAGGTGTCAAAGTCTCCTAGGACACCCTCAGTTCCATGGAGAAAGAGTGTACTCCAGTGAAAGAAACATTTATTTCCCGTTATCTAAGCAGAGAGCCCTGCCTGTACCCCAGCCTGATGCCATTCAGGACTAGCGAAACCACATCTACCCGAAGTCACCACCATTGTGCCGCTGGCCCAGATACATATTTACGTTTTGTAAAAAGTTAGTTCAGCCTTTCAAAAAGCCATTTTTTTCCTTCCTGAAATGGAAGGTAGGCACATCAGTTTGTCTGTCTGAGTGACTGACTGATGGAGGTACACATGAGAAGTGGTACAGGGCGGACTGTTTTGCATACTGCGTCTTTACCATTGTTCGGGCATGCTTTTCTCATAACGTAGTGTCAGACAGCTGGGGAGGCTACATAGCAAGTTCAGTGAGGCAGCAGGGCGAGATGATTAGATCACAATCTATCTGAGTTCGAATCCTAGCTCTGCCCCACACTAGCAGTGAACCCTTTGGCAGTGCACTTGATCTTTCTATGCCTCAACTACTTTGTCCGTAAATGAATGATAACGAATAATAAGAGTACCTTTTAGGATTGGCATGGCATTAAATGAACATATATATACATGTATATGCCACCAAGGGGTTCCAGCAACATGCTAAGCACCAAATAAAGCCCCTTCTAAAAAGTTGCTAATGTTTTCTGTCAGTGTGTTTTATTCTGGTAGAATTCGTTGCTACCTATGGGACAAAGCTCTCCTTAGGAAAACTGACATTCTGGACAGACAGAATGCAGTGATAAAAAGTGTTCATAATGAGAATATAATTTTATAGCTTAAATAGAACAACTAGGGAGGACCACAGATCTGGGGATTTGGACTTCCAAGCTCCTCTCTTTCCCCAAAAACTCAATTCATAAGTTATCTTAGAATATTATACAGCAAACTTGTAAAATACATCCTTCTCCAAGAAAGACAAAAACAACAACAACAAAAACACAAAACAAAACAAAAAAACCCTCTTGATTGGCAGTGATCATAATGGTGTCCAGAGACAAGAAGAAGTTTTGGTGTTTTTTCGGACAAGCTAAGATAAGCCTGGATTATAATGTTAAATACAGCAAGCTACTCCTTTATAAGTGAGTGTGGACAGTTATGGATATCTTCAAATCAGCTGCAATGCCTATTTCTTTGAGCTTCTGAGAGTCTGAATCTCCCCTGTAAAAACTAAACTGATTGCATTAGAGGATTTATAAGGATATACAATATTTTAAGATTTTATTAGAAGTATCTAGTCCATCATAATTGAATAATCTTTTTTGTATTACACTTTTTTTTTTACAAATTGTAACACCTTTGCTGTTTTTATTCTGATCATGAAAGCAATACGCTAAAATGCAAAAACATCAGAGAGTACTAAGAAAATGAAATTACTTCTATTCTCGTTATTTAAAGATAGCATCAAGTACAGAATCACATCATACTTAATGTTTTACAGTTTCTTTGTTCTCCAATTAGCAAGGTATTATGGATATCATACCATGTCAGTACAAAGAAACACATGATATCATTTTAGTGGTTAATATCTCACTGTAGTACCTTACTCTATGGACAAACTATAACGAACATATAGTTTATTTCCTATTGAAAGGCTTATAATCTGTTGCCCCTTTTATGCTACCAAATACAAGTTACAATAAATATCCTTGAAGATAATATATTTATAGATTTTTCCAAATATTCCCTTAGGATAAATTACCAGAAGTGAGAATTCAGTGTCAAAGGCCAAGGTCTTTCATAAAGTCTTTTGATATGGCCTAAAAATTGCCCCCAAGGGGTTGTATCAGTTAATAAACCACCAGTACATATAATCAGAGGTCAGCAAACTACAGCCATGGATCAAATCCCACCCACTGCCTGCTTTTGTAAATGGAAATTTTATTGGAACACAAGCATATGCATCAGTATAGACCACAAAACAGGCCCTTTATAGAAAATGTTTACCAACCACTGATATAGACCATTGTTTTGCCATGACGGGCTATCATCAAACACATACACACACAGATACACACTATTCTCCTCCTTTTCCCTAATATAAAAATATTCTCGTCAGTGGGATTTTTGGTAATAGGACAGCACTGTCAATCTTACACAAAATTGTGAAAACTTAGCCTAATATCTTTGTTTTCTGGACAATGGAAATTCACAGAGTATGCCTGAAGCAAGTAATGGAATATAATTACTGCTGTGATCAACTCAGGTGCTTGGACTCCCACTTAAGCGATCTTTCTACTACATCCAAATGGTTTAAAAAAGAAAAGAAAAACTTGTGAGATAAGAACATTCAAGGGAGTTTTTCTACTGAAAACGCAAACTTGTTAGATTTTTCCTTTTTTTAATTTTTTTTTACATCTATTTATTTTTGAGAAACAGAGTGAGACAAAGCGTGAGCAGGGGAAGGGAAGAGAGAGAAGGAGATAAAGAATCTGAAGCAGGCTCCAGGCTCTGAGCAAGCGGTCAGCCCAGAGCCTGATGCGGGGCTCGAACCCACCAACTGTGAGATCATGACTTGAGCCAAAGTCCTATGCTCAACCGACTGAGCCACCCAGGCACCCCTCAAACTTGTTAGATTTTTCAAGAAAGCGTGAAGCAACTCTACTTCATCATCAGTGAAAGAAAATTCATAAAGTTTCTAATGAATTAATACATGACCTCCAAGATCTTACCGTTCCTCTATTTTCCTCTATTTTCTTTTCTTTCCAGTACTCTTTCTGCTTTCCACTACTTTATGTGATTTGAAGCTATGACAAAAATAATACTGAATTAATGATCTTTAACCTCCTGCCTTTTACAGTCTGGTTGGAATATTAAGTTACAGTGTAAGACAGCATTTCATTGATTTTTTCTTCCTCCTTGGCACACTGTGTTAGGGCTACAATGGTAACTTGGCTGATAACTCTCTTAGCATATTATACATATATACACATACACGATGGTATATATACCATTAAAATATATATGTATGTATATTATACCATATATATATTATACCATTTATATATATATACCATTAATATGTGTATTATACCATTAATGTATATTAGCATATTATGTATATATATATCTTATAAAAAGTATTCACTGTTTTCATAATGATCATCAAAAATAAGCTATTAAGTATCAATAAGATGGTGAATTTGACATTTTTTAACACAATAAAAGTTGATATTTTTCCACAAGTTATCCCAACAATTATATCTCACTTGTTTTAATAACTGTGTATACCTTCTATTTTAAAAAGTATTACTACTTCTCTAGAAAATACAGAAGAGTCTGAAAAATGAGTATCTTACAGTTTCTTTAAAAAGTGCATTACAGAACACATCTTAAGTAGTATATTGCAACATTTACTGTGACAAGGCAGAGAATTAACTAATTGATTAGGGGTCCTTTTATTTATTTGGTAAACACAAATTGTCATATCATATGTGATTTCTTTTCCAAACATTTTCCCAACAAAACAATCTAAACGATTCTAATACTATGGTTTTTATTAGCCACTTTTTCTTGTTTCAGTTTTGTTTTCTGTTGTTCCCTCCAGTTAAGTTCAGAAAATGTAAACCTTTGCCCAGTATGTGCAGCAGGACTCGGGTTTATCTTTGAATAATAACACTCACGTCTGATCCAGAACTTGACAAACAGGCCTCTCAGAGATCAAGGAGAAACATGGTTTTCAATCTGTTTGTTGCCTTTCCCCCTTGTGGTGGGCTCTCCCCTCTGGAAATATTTTCCCTCCTTCAAAGATGGGACACTGTTCAGAAGGTTCTTTCACACAGTGAACATACTGAGGCATTATCATTTCTCTTAAACTTAAGTCATTTTAAAATATTTTTATTGCTTCTGAAAACTCATATGGACTATTAAATTTTACCTTTACCAAGGAGAGGGAACAGTGTTTTATAGATTACTTAAGAGATTCTCTGATCTTTTTTACAAAAAGCAAGAAAAGAAGCTTGTCTTTGCCATAGATGCCCCAGGGGGATGCTAAAATAACAGGAATGGAGAATTATTCAAACTTTACAACTGTCAGCCAACCTAGAAATGGCTCAACACTTATTAGAGGGAACAGGGTAGTTAACAGGGAGAAACTGTCATCTCTCTTGCCATTTAAAAACTGGGGGTGTTAATTCCTGATTCGGGGCAAAGAACACCACCT
The DNA here is from genome assembly GCF_014898765.1 of Herpailurus yagouaroundi. Classification (NCBI taxonomy): domain Eukaryota; kingdom Metazoa; phylum Chordata; class Mammalia; order Carnivora; family Felidae; genus Herpailurus; species Herpailurus yagouaroundi. The sequence goes on from NW_024412400.1 coordinate 13,386,552, forward strand.
ACTTGTTAGAATAAGTGACAGGCAGTTGGGTACATGAGACTACTTTAGAGAGAGATCTGAGCTTGGAATACATTTTTGAGAGTTTTTCACAAATAGTTGGTACTTAGAGCCTTATTTTATATTCATTCGGTGCTTAAGAGCATGCAATTTAGGCCCATCCACCTAAGGCAGTTAGAGGTGGCACCAGAGGTAAACCCGGTTAGGCCATGTTCATGTCCCTGAAAGCCTCACAGTGGCTGTGCAGTCTTCTGTCTGTTTCTCAGCTCATTTCGCTGAGATCATGTGTAAGCGCAGGCAATTGAGTGAAGATGAGTTGCAAGCATTTGCATGAGAGTAATAATGCAATTTGGTAGAGTAGGGAAACACGTCTGAGAAACTTCACAGATTGTGAGGAAATTGATCCCTATGCCAAATGGAGATGAGCCCAAGGCGGCATCTCTACTCCTTCTGAAAGAAATATTAGGGGTATGCACGGAAGTTTTCTGCTCCTGGGCATCAGCCCAGGCCCATGGCCACGTGTCAGTGCCACCATTCAGAGTACTGGCATGAGGAGGTAAATCCAACCTGCCAGGATACAATTCCAGGTCACAGTTCTACTTGCTAATTAAGGCAAGTAACTTAACTTCTCCAGCCTTGGTTTTCTCATCTGTAAAGTGGGGATCATTATCTATGTTGGAGAGCTAGGACAGAGCTACACTGAGATCATGTATATAAAGCCTTGCTCCCAGAGGGCAACACAGATTAAGAGCATGGGTAAATGTGAGCTAGGAGGAGAACTGGTAGAGGCATTCTAGATACTACTCAGTATGTCACAAACACAACAGAAAGATTAGGTGCAACTACTGATTGTTAACAAATGTTGAACAGAGTCTTATAGAGTGGAGGCAAATGAAAAGAAAGTAAATTAACTGCCTAATGGAGGCTTCAATAAAGGTGACACATAACCAAATTAAAGCAAGAAAGTTCCTGCGGTTATACATACCAGAGAAAAATACAAGATTTATATTTTCCCTGCACTTTGTATATGGGAAGCATTTATTCTTGTTTCAAGTCATTTTATCTTTAAGGAATAGATGGGATATTGGATCCCATATACTATATTTTTATAGTTTAAAATACTAGGAAGTAGAGACAAAAGCAAGATGTTAAGGACGATTTAGTTGAACTGAAAGCTAAAACATAAAGATATTCTGTAGTTAATTTAAAACAACTTAGGGACAGTTTTTTTTTTTTAAGAACACATTAATGTTTATCTTTATTTTCGAGACAGAGAGTGAGCACGAGCAGGTGAGGGGCAAAGAGAGAGGGAGACACAGAATCTGAAGCAGGCTCCAGGCTCTGAGCCATCAGCACAGAGCCCGATGCAGGGCTCGAACCCATGAACCACGAGATCATGACCTGAGCCGAAGTCGGACGCTTAACTGACTGAACCACCCAGGTGCTCCAAGGGGCAGTTTTTAAAATGTCTTTCATTTTCACTGTGAATGAAACCCAAAGAAAGGGACAGACTATTAATGAAGAGATATCTAGGTGAGACGCAGAGGAGCACTTGAAAGATGAGTGTTGCTAAACCTCTGACCAACCCTCCGGGAGGAAGATGAAAATTTCCTTCCCTAGAACTCGTTTAAGGAAGAAACAGTTACCTCTTGTGAATAATTCCAAAGTAAACTTGGAAGGGAAAAAAAAGACAAAAAACCTGTGATTGTCTTTTAGTGACTATAACTGAATATTCAAGTATTTGAGAATTTTAATGACTCTGAACTTTGTGCATGTGGGGCACTCCCAATATCTTGGCAGTCTTTAATAACGCTTGGAGAAAATAGAATAACATTTCACCTTTACAGAACACAGTGAAAGCCAGCAATTAAGTCAAAAGGAGCTCCAAGGAACTAAAGACAAGGCACAGAGTTCATGTATAAAAACCAATCCAGGTACTTGATACCTAGACGACCAGATTGTATTTATTCTTATTTTACTCACAGGTAAAAATTAGCTTGGTTATCTGATCTTTTAAATTCCTGAGCACATGAGATGTAACAAATTAAAAGAAGCTAAAGATGCCACAGGGTTAGAAAAAGGAACAGTGTGACTCACAATTCCAAATGCACAGGGGGCTGAGTCTACTTGTGTAGGACAAACATTCTAGGGGCCACAGAAAGCCCCAGAGTTAACACTGCATTAAAGCAGAATGAAGTCTCACATCCTAACTTCCTAAAAGAGTTATTTTTATGTGGCACAGTCACCTTAAATAAGAAAGAAAGGGTACAATCCAATCTGAGAAAGATTTTCATCATGAATAGGTACTTTTATGTTTTAAGAAACAATAGCATGTTTTGTTTTCAAAAGGGTAGACCCTCAGCTTTGGAAACCCCCGTATCCATTATAACTCACTTCCTCCAAGTTCCCAAGTAACTACAGTATTGGCTGCGAAATGGAACTACCTGAATCAGGAGTCCAGATTTCTGTCATAATTTCTGTGAATATTCCATTCATTCATTTGTGTATCTTATTCCTCTATTATGTAACCTAAAATTTGTGACTGGTGGGAAAGGAAGCATAAAAAGTGAGGAAAATGTTGCTTTCATCTTTAGCATCAATGTTTGAGATGGTACGGTGATGATCTTACCTATTTAAAATTTTTTTTCAACGTTTTTTTATTTATTTTTGGGACAGAGAGAGACAGAGCGTGAACGGGGGAGGGGCAGAGAGAGAGGGAGACACAGAATCGGAAACAGGCTCCAGGCTCCGAGCCATCAGCCCAGAGCCTGACGCGGGGCTGGAACTCACGGACCGTAAGATCGTGACCTGGCTGAAGTCGGATGCTTAACCGACTGCGCCACCCAGGCGCCCAGATCTTAGCTATTTTAAATATATTTCGTCTGGGGCGCCCGGGTGGCTCAGTGGGTTGAGCGTCCGACTTCGGCTCAGGTCATGATCTTGCCGTTGGTGAGTTCAAGCCCCACACGGGGCTCTGGGCTGACAGCTCGGAGCCTGGAGCCTGCTTTGGATTTTGGGACTCTCTCTCTCTCTCTCTCTCTCTCTCTGACCCTAAATCTACTCTCTCTCTCTTTCAAAAATAAACATTTTAAAAATTAAAAAATAAGTAAAAAATAAATATATTTTCTCATGTAATCTCAATAACCTTGTAATTTAGCATTCTTATTTTATAAATAAGAATAATAATAAAAACCTTGATAGTCATGGAGGTCACAGAACATAACCAAGGACACACAGCTGTATGAATCCAGGTTGGCTTGACATAGTACTACCTGCATTCCAGACAGCAGCTGCCTTTACTGACCATAAGGACTAAGTCAACCAAAGTGAACCACTGGCTGCTTATTACCCACTCTTTATAATAGGATGGCATTTGTAATGTTAATACTGAAAAAATCCAAAGCCTGTAATGTGGAAACATAAATCTACCCTAGTACTGTTTTTCAGGACCAAATTCAAACACACTAGCTTCTAAGCCACTCTTATTAAATAAAGAACACATATTTCAGAATTTTCTGCCAGAAACACTTTGGCCTCTCCTGAGCAACTTCCTCAGTTGTAATAAGGATAGAGATGTTTCTTATTTATGTTCCTTTTTTGTTCGGGTTACCAGGAAGCTGGGCATTCAATAATAGTATATATTTCCTTCAACTTGCTGTCAATGCTGGTGGTTTTCTAGTATTGTATCCATTGTAAAGCCAATGTTTTGGAAAGTTGCCTCAACTCTTCTGTGGGAAAATCCAGGTTTTAATAAATTGTACAAAGGCTGAAACAATTTATAAATGTGTTTATGTATGTGATGGCAACATAAACCCTCTGGTATTTAGTTGATTATCTGTGCATCCACATTTATCTTTATTCAATGTTCCTCAAGTAAAATCCAATGGAAGCCTATAGTGTTTTTCTCTGATATGTGATGAACTGCCCAACAACGTGAATATACATTACATTGAAAGCATATACATAAGGTCAATATGATGGGTACAGGCCACTTCCCAAGTATCACAGAATTATTTGCCCTCTGATATCCAACAGTTGTAAAACTTGGTTACACACACACACACGTGTGCACATACCCCATAGAAAGACTGAAAACCTTGCCAGTACACTGTGTTAATAGTCAGTCATGACTTAACAATCTGAGGAGGAATGAAGACAGTTCAAACTCAGACTATCAAGAGACAGAATTTGTTTTCATCCTCATGGATGGTTCTATCCTCATGGATCCTAAGTGGTTCTTGTGAAGACAGCACAAGCCTTTCTTGAAACAACTTTCATCCAAGCAATTCCATTTAAGGTGTTTGGGTAACTTCTTAGGAGTCCATGGTATTTGCCAGCATAGACGGATTTGAAATCGTTATTGCCAAAGTGGCAGATTTGAAAATTAGAATGTCTTTCTATTAAAATACTACTCTTCTGGGGCGCCTGGGTGGCGCAGTCGGTTAAGCGTCCGACTTCAGCCAGGTCACGATCTCGCGGTCCGTGAGTTCGAGCCCCGCGTCGGGCTCTGGGCTGATGGCTCAGAGCCTGGAGCCTGTTTCCGATTCTGTGTCTCCCTCTCTCTCTGCCCCTCCCCCGTTCATGCTCTGTCTCTCTCTGTCCCAAAAATAAATAAACGTTGAAAAAAAAAAATACTACTCTTCTCCAACTAAAATAAAAGAGTATCTCATCTACTCAAGAGAATTTTGGGCCAAAGTTAGGGTCCCAAACAAGGCATTTCAAATTTCATTCTAAAATCATGTCTGCAGCCCATTCTGCTAACATAAATATATTTTCAAATTGGAAAAAAGAGAAATTATCTGCAAAAGTTGTAATGGGAGTAGCAATTCAGTGATAAGTAACTTACATGCTTCACCTTTTTACTAGAAAAATGATCTTTTAGCCACATTCCCCCATGTGCTGGGTTTGTCTTTCTTATTTCTTATCCCATTCCTCTTCAGCAAAATATCTAGAAATACGCTTTCCTTTATTGATACAATAACCAATCAAAATCTAACTGGAAAAAATATATTTGGAAATTTTTGAAAGCTCCCATTCCTTGTGTTGGCAAGAAAGAAAGCACACATTATAGTAAATATAAAATAATAATTCTTATTTTCCTTTTCCTCACCTTGTAGTAGTATTATGGATTACATGTTTGGGTTCTCCTAAAATTCATAAGTCAAATCCCTAACTCCCTATGGGATGGTTTTAGGAAACAGGGCCTTTGGGAGATAATTAGGTTTAGATGAGGTCATAAGGGCAGGGTCCTCATAATGGGAATCACTGTCCTTACAAGTAGAGAAAGAGATGGGCAAGGTCTCTCTGCCATTAGAGGATTAACCAGAAGACAGCTGCCTGCGAAAGAGGGCCCTCCCCAGACACCAAATCTGCCTGCACCCTGATCTTGAGTTTCCCAGCTTCCAGAGACATGAGACATAAATGTTCGTGGTTTAAGCCACCCGGTCTATGGGATTTCTGTTATAGCAGCCCAAACTGACAAGGACAAATACCCCCTCAAGAACCAACAGTTTGTGAAAGTATTAGTACACTATCTTGAAAGTCATTTTAAACTATATCTCTGAGATACACTGACCAACAGTTTTAGGTCCAGCCCAACCTGCCTATTTCTGGTTATCACCTGCATTCTGGGAGAAACTGCTTTTGTCATCCTAAGTGGTAGGAGAGACAGGCACAGAATGTGACAATTCATTTTCTCTCTCTTTCTATTTACAATTTAGGGTGGTGTTACAGTGAAATAATTAATTGACCTGCCCAGAGAACGAATAAATCACACACTCAATATGCTGCTTGGGATTTGCAGCTCATTTCTGCAGGACTGCTGTGCGGCGTGGCTAACGTATGAGTCGGTAAGCTCTTCTGACATGTCTCCAAGTCTTCCTGAGCTCTTGCAAGGTTATGGTGGTGAAATATGACAGAGATCGCGGCACGATTACAATAGCATATGTTCCAAATCAGTAACCAACGGAACAGAACGCATAACTACAACAAAACAGATACAAGTATTTCAAATGATGAGGAAGGTAAAGAGAAGCAATCTTAATGATTACTCAGCAATACCATAAAGGGATGCTTGGCGCATGCTGTGTATGTGTGGAACATGCATCTCCACCAAGAGATTCTTGGCATTGCCTTTATCAGATGGTCTCTATTTGGGAAAGTAACACAAATCAGAAAGAGATTTGAGACTATCCACCAGGCTAACTTTCCAGGCCTTTTTACTTCTCCTTGTTTAGAAGTTCAGAGATCATTCCCTGGCAAGACTATATATGTCTAGCTAATTCTGTAAAGTTTCAAAGCTTCAGATGAGAGTTAAAGAGGTATAAGATTAGTGTACTTCGAGACTATCAGGACACCTCTTTGTTACTTATTCTCAAATGTACGTAATCAAATGTTACTGGCGCATCAAACCAACAGACTATGTAGAGACCAGAAGTAGATCGCTTTGCTAGTAAGAGGAAACTAATTCTCATAGGATCCTTGCTTGAATTTTAAATCAGCCTGTGACATGCGTCATGCAGTCCAAACCCACTGTGATGAATACTTCTTGATCAGTTGAAATTCAACTGCGATTTATTAGCAATAAAAAGAGAGCAATGACATCAACCATTGATCTCATACTTAAATGCCTTATTAGATACACATCTGTTTTATGGGTCTCACAAATTCTTAATGACTAGAGTATCAAGGGGAAGTCTGTAGAAGGGACTGTGGTATAGACCAGAATTTTGCTCTGATGACTCCGGATATGATGAACCTCCATTATCCTGAACTTCCAGAGACCTCCAAAGAGTAGAAAACATTAATCAGGAGAACTGCATATCCAAAGGGCAAAATAAACTTAACTGGAGATGACAATTAGCCCCTTTTTAACCAAAGTCAAAGAATTTTGACAGTGGCATGTAATGGAAAACTTTTACTGGAAGTGATCTTACAATTTATCAAATGAAATTATAGAAGGATGCATTTACAATCTCTTGCAAATTGTCAAGATCAAAAGAATCGTTAAATGGCATTTCTAAAATCTATCATGATTGAGTCGTCACCATCTCAGGCACACACATGTCTTTGCTATATAAAGACGAAGTGTTTTGCTGCTTTAATTCAGAATTGCTCTCAAAACCCCTATGGTAAATGATCAAAACCCTATGAACCCCTTTGACAATGGAATGTCCTTAATAGAGAACCACTAGGTAAATTACCTCACAAGTTGTGCGCTTATTTGTCTCATTATATGCAGCCAGTTTCATTCATAGGAATAAAAATCACCTTTGATATTTAGTTTGGTGGTTACCATAAACCCAGCAGCTTAACATAAATGATCATATTGACTAGAGTTCTGTTTTTTCAATTTGTGCTGAGCTTTCTTTTCTTCAAATGCTTTCATTTAATCAGTCGTCCCTCTCATCAAATAACTTTAAACCAGTTATTGTGTTACAGTTATAATTCTTGACCAACTTTGCCTGATGACATGAGTGGATAATGTATCAGCTTTTCTGCTAATAGCTGTGGAACCATACTCAAATGTTGATGGATAATCAAGGCTACTTTAAAGTATAATTAATATGACACCATCCAGAAATATCTGCTAAATATCTTCATGATCCCAGAGGTTAAACAATTCTAACAAAATCTACAAATCTGAAACTGGCCACTTTACTTTGTTTTAGTTTAGTTTAGTTTAGATATTTATCTTGAAAGACACAGAGACCACGAACAGGAAGGGGCAGAGAAAGAATCCCAAGCAGGCTCTGTTCTGTCAGTGCAGAGCCCTATATGGGCCCTCAGTTCCACAAACTGTGAGACAATGACCTAAGCTGAATTCAAGACTCAGATGCCCAACTGACTGAGCCACCCAGGCACCCCTGAAATTGGCCATTTTAAATCTCATAATGCCAATTTTAGGTGCAGAGAATCTCTAGAGAACCTTTTCTTACATTCAACAGATGTGGACTATCCCCCACCGCTGACATGTCTATAAGAAAGGCATTTTTTTGTTTTCTTCCTTATTACAGAGTATGAATTTGTATATAATTACAGAATGAAATATTTATTTAAACAATGAAGTAAACATGTGGCCCTTGCTTCACTTACAAGGCAAATGTGAAGGAAAAACTATTTCTTAGTTGCCGAATTTTGGAGGCACAGGCATCTAGCCAGCCCCTCCTTTCTCTGTGAAGAAACTTCAGATTTCTTGTTTAAGCATAATAGGAGTTTCTGGGGCACCTGGGTGGCCCAGTCCGTTGGGCAAGTGACTTCAGCTTGGGTCATGATCTTGTACTCCATTGAGTTCAAGCCCCATGTCAGGCTCTATGCTGACAGTTCAGTGCCTGGAGCCTACTTCGGATTCTGTCTCCCTCTCTCTGTCCCTCCCCAACTCGCACTCTATCAAAAATAAAATAAAAAACATAAAAAAAAAAACTTTTTATTTATTTTTTCTTTAATTTTTTTTCAACGTTTATTTATTTTTGGGACAGAGAGAGACAGAGCATGAACAGGGGAGGGGCAGAGAGAGAGGGAGACACAGAATCGGACACAGACTCCAGGCTCTGAGCCATCAGCCCAGAGCCTGACGCGGAGCTCGAACTCACGGACCGTGAGATCGTGACCTGGCTGAAGTCGGACGCTTAACCGACTGCGCCACCCAGGCGCCCCAAAAAAAACTTTAAAAAAAAAAATAAGAATTTCATGGGGGCGCCTGAGTGGCTCAGTGAGTTGAATGACATACTTCAGCTCAGGTCATGATGTCGTGGTTCATGAGTTCGAGCCCCACACTGGGATCTCATCACGGAGCCCGCTTCAGATCCCCCTCTCTATCTGCCTCTCACCCACCCCCTTTCAAAATTAAAAAAAAAAAAAAAAAGCATTAAAAAAAAAAAGAACTGACTGAATTTCAAAGTAGAATGTGCTTGTTGGTGAAGGCTTGCTTATTAGCATGTTGCTGGGACATGGTCTTTTCCCCCAAACTGCTGAAAACAAAGACAACTATGTCCTTTAGAAACATTTGCTGCATCTACAGGTGGCAGGTGATACTATGTGTAGATGAAGCATAAGGTAGTAGGATAAATAAGGAACTAAACTCATCAAGTTCCAAGAACATCAGCCTGGACTCATTTCTTAATTTGAGCCCTGGTGCTTCATTACGCTTGCATTTACATTTCCATCAATAAAATGAACATGAAAATATAACACATTTAGGAATAACTTAAGGAATGACCCATAATGTTGATCAAGAAACACTTGGTAAATATTTGCTAGGCTTTTTTAATCACAGGACATGTGATGCTCGGCAGAATGAACAGATTAGAAACAGATTTTCTTACTCTCCATAGCAAGAACTGAGCATAAATATAAACTGCAAAAGGGGTATTTAATATATAATAGGAGTTAAAAATAACTGCATTAAAATGAAACTGACAAGAGGATATGTAATCCAACCATACGGGCCTAAATGCTTCTGGCTTGTGATGACTTCATGATTGATTGGTATAAAACAGAACCATTTAAAAACTCAAAATAAGAAAAAGGTACCTGAGAGAAAAGTAATCGCCACAAGCCTTTGACGTAGTAATTTTTCAAATGATGTATAAATAGAAATCCTAAAATTCAGAAAGCAAAGTTGCATAGGCATCCAGTGGCTCAGTCCATGCAAAATATATTTTAGGATCCAAGCGTCTCTGATTTTTGTCACTGCACAGAGTGAGAATTAGAAGGGCATACACACACATGTGCTTTATTATGTGCCGTGAGAGTGATTTCGGTGTGTTTGCACTATCAGTTATTTTAATTTCTTTGAGAATCAGGTCTCACGCTGATTTCTTAAGAGCTTGGGAATTTTTCTCAATTTAAATTTCATGAAGATCCATAGTACGTACAATAGGCGCAGGGGCTCTAGTGCTGGGAAGCAGGAAGTCTGGACCTCCACTCACATAGATCCCCCAGACTTAGAATGGCACCTAAGGCATCTCTATTGAGTCCTGGTAGTTCAAGGGGCTTTTGTCCTAGAAAGAGCATTGGGTAATAATAGATCTGTGGAAGTATATGTATATATAGCCACACATGCATATATAGCCTTTCAGTCTAATTTTCATTTTGTAGATAAGGAAAATGAAAGCTGAAAGTTAGTACTTCAAAATCAAAAAATAATCATCAATAATGAGAGAGAAGGAAAAAGCGAATAGCTGAACTATCAATCGATACTATGCTAATTCCAGTTTCCTAAGACTCAAAATGGCACTCTTTCTGTTATTCCCAGGAACAGTGTAAACAGACTGAAGACCAAAATAGTTGACCAGGCTTCCAGGACAATGTACAAGTAATGGAAAAAGAGGGAGAATACTAGGGAATTGCTACGTGACCAAAAGCAGTATACAGTGATCTCCAAATGAGCTAGCCAAGTGTAGTTCAGACTCTAGTGGTCCAAGTTCTATTTTTGTTCTTAAAGTTTGTGTTCAAATTTGATAAATGCTGAGAGAGACAGAGGATTAGCATCGTATTCATTACCAGGACAACATGCTGCACAAACACAGAATTACCTTTTCCTTGCTGCCTCAGCAAGAACGCTTGAGATGCCCAAACACCAAGGGAAGGGCGCTTATTAACAACAAAAACATCAGAAGCCGCAACAGCAGACATGTGGAACATTAGTGTCTCTTACTCTATAAATATCCTTGCTACAAAATTCAGCTCTGAAACATATCACAAGGTTTTCTTTTCAAATTACATTATTTATGTCTCCTCATAAATGAAGTGGAAAATAGAACAAATGAGGAACAAAAAAACGTATCCCTTTGTGCAAGCATAAAGGTGAGCAGTATCACTGTGCGTCTGTAGTTTAAATAAAGTGAGATGAAAACAATCCAGGTCAGCTCATGCTGGAAGCCTATCTTCTGCAGTATAAGAACGGATTAGAGCTTCTCAAATTGTAATGGGTATACAGTCACATAGGGATCTTGTTAAAATGCAAATTCTGAGTCTGTAGATTAGGTTTGGGACTGAGATTTTATATTTCTGGACAGAGTCTTAGATGATGCTGATGTTGCTGTTTTGTAGACTGCATGGAGACAAGGGATGGTGACAAAATATGTGATACCTTCCCTCAATGGGATGGCATGGTTAAATTTTTTGTTTGTTTTTTTTTTAGTTCTCAAAATTTAAACTTTTTGTTCTGCAAGCATATAAAGAACCCTAGGAAAAGTAAACTTTTAAGCTCTACAGAGTAAAAAAAGAAACATTCTGATCTAACCATTTAGATTCCATTTTTTGGACTAACAAGACACTTTTATTTTAGGATTAGGGATACATTCATTGAGATCAGATCATTAAAGAATTTTCATAAAGCATTTCCCAAAATCATCTGTGTCTAGCCAAATTATTTCATAATTTTTCATATTTCAAAATTATCAATTTTCTATGAATAGGATCAAAATATTTTAATTTTAACATTATGGAAAATATTTACTGGATAAGTTATTTTTAATGCAAATTTTATAAATTATATATATACACACATACATGTATTCCATAAAACATTTTATCACTGTGAATATTCTTTTGTGGTTATTACTTCAATACATCCAAATTTGGGGGATGAAAATTTTATAATTTTGAATTGGCTCTACATTATTTGATTCTTCTAGAAAGATTATGATGTTCTATTTTAGCTTTTGTCAGAGTCAATTGTGTTGATTAAATTCTGCACAAATATTTACGGTAAATTTTATAGAAGACAAGGATTTGCATTCATTTTTGCAGAACAAATGGCCAAAGAGGGGAAAGACACTGCATCTGGGAACACAATAAGGTTAGCTTGGAATCTATGAACTCTGAGGAAAGGAAGATTTGGAGAGTTAAGAAGAAAAATTAAATTTTAAGAGCATGTAGGGCAAGGGGAGCTTTAGCAGAGGGTAAGGAAATACTGGAAGCCAATAAAGATGTTCGAATGAAGAAAAAAAAACTTTACTTATTATCCAACAAACATACCTTCTACCCTACATAGAGTATCAGTAACTGAATTCAGTTCTCCATTCACCTAGTGGGTAAGTTCTTTTTCAGATATTCCCTTTTCTTTCTTCATAAATACCCATCAGCATTCGTGAAGGGTTAATGGAATGCTATATACACCGTCATGCATTTCATTTACTCACAAAATCTCATAACTTCACAATGACAGTATTTATCATTGTGCTTCTAGTCCTAAAATAAAATAAAATAAAATAAAATAAAATAAAATAAAAACATTTCCATTTTTTTTTTATGAAATACATTTAAGGAATTCATCCTTAGACCTCACTGAGTCACCCACATGTATAATAATCATGATGTTCAACTAATGTTCCCCATTAAAATGCCTTATATGAACATTGAGAAAAAGCAGGCACTTATTGGGATTAGCAATGGATGTTGTATGTAAGCCAATTTGGCAATTAACAATATTAAAAAATAAAAATAAAATAAAGTAGGGGCACCTGGGTGGCTCAGTTGGTTAAGCATCTGACTTCGGCTCAGGTCGTGACCTCGCGGTCTGTGAGTTCGAGCCCCATGTCAGGCTCTGTGCTGACAGCTCAGAACCTGGAGCCCGCTTCTGATTCTGTGTCTCCCTCTCTATGACCCTCCCCCGTTCATGCTCTGTCTCTCTCTGTGTCAAAAATAAACGTTAAAAAATTTTTTAAATAAAAAGTAAAATATAAATAAATAAATAAATAAATAAATAAATAAGAGAATAAAAGGCAATACCAAAATAAAATAAAATAAAATAGAAAAAAAGAAAATAGGTCACTATATGCTGTATTTTTAATTAAAAAAAAAAAAAAGAAAAGGTGTATGGGAAGTATACTACACTCTGCATATCTTCCTGACTCCTGTTGATGCTGTCTTCATAAAAGAAAAGTTCTTTTTTGGATTCATATTAACAAGGCAGCTAAAATAATCAGATGCACTTCCATGGTTTCTTGCATCTTCAAAAAAAAATAAATAAAGTTGTGACTTAATAAAAAATTAAATGTATGCAAATTAGTGGTCATCTGTTTCCTCCTTTCTTCCTAAAATTTGGCATCTCTCCATTGCTCTTCACTCACACAGTCATAACTTATACGTGTGTTATTTCCAGCACAGTCATTATTTGGAAGATTAGATCCTGTGAAAGAAAGGCACCAGTCGTGATATGGCTTCAAAGTTTTCTATCCCAGAGCATATATTCACTGGTATAAGGAAGTGCCTTAGATCAGTCTACAGTCTCATGAGCTCATGTTTTTCCACTCTCATCATCAATTCTAAACTATGAGTAGCAACTTAATTCCAGATTCTTTTTTTTTAATTTTCTCAAAAACAACATGAGGGCAAATGACTACTTTACCACCAAAACTCTCTCTGAAGAGCAATTTTCCAAAGTTATCAGACATTTTCAGTACGGTCCTCTATCATAGGGTGGTTTTGTGTCTCCAAACCAAAAACACTTGAATTGGAAAACAAATTTTAGGGTCAGCATGAAATGTTTCTGAAAATCACAAGTGTATGATGATTACAAAAATGCTATTGATAATGATCTTGAGGTTAGGGGAAGTCTAAATGACCAACCCCTTAATACCATAAATACTTGAATAATGTGTGTTACTGTAGTTGGTATAAATTTTTTAGGATATAGAATACCATATATAACATTTAAATTTTTTTTTTCAACGTTTATTTATTTTTGGGACAGAGAGAGACAGAGCATGAACGGGGGAGGGGCAGAGAGAGAGGGAGACACAGAATCGGAAACAGGCTCCAGGCTCTGAGCCATCAGCCCAGAGCCTGACGCGGGGCTCGAACTCACGGACCGCGAGATCGTGACCTGGCTGAAGTCGGACGCTTAACCGACTGCGCCACCCAGGCGCCCCTACCATATATAACATTTAAAAGAAAGATACGTGTGAAATTTATTTGAATTTTTGAAAGTTTCAGAAATGGTTAATATTTCTTAATTACTTGTCCTGATTTGTTTACACTGCAATTTGCAATAATGATTGTGAAAACAAGCAACAGTGCTTGAGTGTTTGAAGAGAAAGAGAGAGTGAGAGAGCGTGCGTGCCCACGAAGGGAAGGGCAAGGGGAAGGGCAAGGGGAAGGGGAAGGGGCAGAGACGAGACGAGAGGAGAGGAGAGGAGAGGAGAGGAGAGGAGAGGAGAGGAGAGGAGAGGAGAGCAGAGGGAGGAAGAAGAAAGACACTGAAAATTTAACAGGAAGATCATACTTGATATTTCTATGGGGAAGTTCTAGTCACAAATCAGGTAATGTCTTTATGTTAAATCAAAATAATGGTCAATGATTGTTATTTCTTTGAGTGACATTGTGCCAAATAAGAACCAACAGTTAAGAAAGGTGCTAAAACCCTAGGGTTCTCGGGGTGCCTGGGTGGCGCAGTCGGTTAAGCGTCCGACTTCAGCCAGGTCACGATCTCGCGGTCCGGGAGTTCGAGCCCCGCGTCGGGCTCTGGGCTGATGGCTCAGAGCCTGGAGCCTGTTTCCGATTCTGTGTCTCCCTCTCTCTGCCCCTCCCCCGTTCATGCTCTGTCTCTCTCTGTCCCAAAAATAAATAAAAATGTTGAAAAAAAAATTAAAAAAAAAAAACCCTAGGGTTCTAGATGCATGTAGACTTTTAAGTGGAAACTGTGATCCTGTGCACACTGAACACCAAACCCCCAGTTTCCTGGGTGGCACTGATTGGGCTGGACAAAATTTCAAACCTAGATTCACTGCAAATATCTGAGTTCAGGTCAAGTGCTCCCTGAGTCTGCCACTTAATTCACCTGTCAGCGCAACATACTAGATCTGAAAACAGTGCTCTAAATCCAACTTTAGGACTTGTTTAAAAGGGCTTTGATAGATTTGTACCAACCACAGTAACATACATGATTCAGATGTCAATATATGGAAGAGGCTGATCACTCAGACCATCCCTGACCTCAAGGAACATTATCAAATGGAATTTTCTTATTTTTTTTTAAATTTTTTAATGCTTATTTATTTTTGAGACAGAGACAGACAGACAGAGCGTGAGCAGGGGAGGGGCAGAGAGTGAGGGAGACACAGAATCTGAAGCAGGTTCCAGGCTCCGAGCTGTCAGCACAGAGCCTGACGCAGGGCCCGAACCCACAAACCGTGAGATCATGACCTGAGCCCAAGTCAGACGCTTAACCGACTGAGCCACCCAGGCACCACTCAAATAGCATTTTCATGATAATTTTACATGTTTAATTTTCATAAGCATTTTATACTTACCCCAGGATTTGTTTCCCACTCAAGTTAGGAGTATCGTTGATGGAAGCAAAGAGCGTAATTGTGCCTTTTAGTATTGTGGCTTTGGTATTACCTAGCGGAGTTCTCATTTAAGTACCTACTTCCCCCATCTTTTTTTTTTTTTAACTTTCCTACTGATACCATTTGAGAAACAATGATATCAGTCACTGGATCACCTGGCCTTCAAATCCTTCCAGGTCAGCTGGTCAGCAGCAAAAGTTCTCCCTTTGTTCTACAGGTCAAAAAAATGCCCTGCACTTCTCTACAAACAGGTATGATAAAAATGTACTTATTGATACATTTAAAGTATTATTATATGTATTTTATTCCATTTTGGACATCACCTGTTAAGAGGACCCTGGCAACCTAGAGCCCATTAGTAAAACAGTAATCATTATTGTTGAAAAATTTGGAAACCAGGCAAGAGGAAGAATGGTAGAAAAATCTACTTAGCATGACTAGAGAGAAGAATAAAAGAGGGACAAGCAGGAGGGATGAAAGAGAGAGAATGAGAGAGACAGAAAAACAGAGAAGTGGAGGGAGGGAGGAAGAGGATGGGATGGGGAATACGTTAGCTCCGTCAAACATCAGAAAGGTCATGTTAGACCTATTCTGTTTGCTCTAAAGAAAAAAAAAAAGTCTAAGTGTGAAAATTACAAGAAGGCCAAGTTCAGCTGTCCAACAAGTCTTGTGAAAGTGACATGGCTACTGCTGAAAATATTTAAGAGGCTGGTTGGAAAACCTTCCTCAGGACTGGTCAGAAGATGCATTCCTAGTAGTGGGTCTGGGCCAGATCACTGCTTTTCCAACTTTAATTTGCACACGAAACCCACTGGGGGTCTCCTTAAAATGCAGATTCCTTCTAAAAGGTCTGAGGTGGGGCCTAAGATTGAGTATTTCTAACAAACTCCCAGCTGATGCCCACACCACTCCTCCCTGGAAGACATTTTGACTAGTGAGGGACCCGATGATCCTTGAGGTGTCGACCCACCGGAAATAGGAGCATTTCCTCAGCCAGGCAGTGAAATAAAGAAACCCACAAGTCAAGAGTTAGCTACACCGCACGCTCAAATTTCATTGATAAAATAACTAAACCGCCCTGTCTTTTTAGCGGCGGAAAATAGCTGGAAAACAACACTTGAGAGATAATAGCATAAGCACTGGGATAATGATACTAAAATGCCCTCAAAGAAAACTGGCAGCCGTTCCTGATTCATACCCAGCATAGACAAGTGTGAGGAGCTTGAAACCAAATGTCACCGCTAATACTGAAATTGGACGCTGCCAGCTAATAGCATGTTCACACAAGCCAGTGTTTAGGGGACAAAGATTGAAGATTGAGGAACTCCTTTGATGAGACAAGGATCAGGATATGTTGCATCATCGAGCCATAGTGGGAGTGGAATTGCACACCAATACACTGAGCTGTTCTGTCTTCCTTTTGACCTTTGGACTCAAGCAAACCCAAAAAGGAAGAGAGAATTGGCATTTTGGTTGCATCTCCTGCTACTTTTAATCAGCTGCAAGATTTTGCTGCCCTTGAGAACACTGCTCCCTATTCTGTGCGAATAGCTTGACCAGGGGCCAGCTGAAAGGCTGTCACTCGGTCAACAGGAAGTGGATGTGGACAAAAGGTCCAAGTTTAGGAATGCCTCTCTGGATTTTATTTTGATATAGAGCCTCGTCCAGCTCCGTCCTTGCGGCCAGAGCCAGAATAAAAATGCGCTCACGGACTAACTGTGGGCTTTTTAAAAATATTTTTTAAAGTCACAGCCCCCAAAACACATACACAAAAACCCAACAAGAGGAAAAACAAGAATGCAAGAAGGGAATATGAATGAATTCCTTAACTAAATGTGCTTGTTAAGTACATTTACAATACATGTTTATTAATATTTTGCTCCCTGAAAGAAATTCATTCTTCAGATATTTTCTTCTACTCTCTGTGGTCACATGAGGCCATTCTGAAGCATTTTAAGGGAACCGCTCATCTCTCGCAGTCCAATGTTTTGTGAAATCAGTGTATACCATGTGCATTTTAAAAGAGCATCACCACCCCTTACTCACTGTAAGGAGCAGCCACGTTTCCTTTATGTCTGTATGCTTTCATGTTGTAAACCACTGAGTTTCACTGAAACCTGTGTAGGCTTTGTGGCTAGACAGAAACAAGTTCAAATCCTCTTTCTGCCACTTGCTGGGTGTGGTCCAGGAGGCTGAGCTCCCGTGTGCTGGAATTGGATGTGATAACAGGGGAAAAGAATACCCTAAACTCTGGGTTGCCCTTCTAGGCTGTGTTGAACATCTGAGTTGTTCCATTTCTATGCAAATAATCCCTCTGTAGGTACTGCCTAGAGGTATTTACTTTTTCTTAACGGGACCTTGATTTTCTAACATGTTGAGTCTTATGAAACAGGTAAGACTAGGTTGTGTGAAGATGGAGATAAAAAACATTCCGAACTGACTACACGCCCAAACTAGATGAAATAACTCATGACCTTAAACTTTCATCAAAGAGATCAACGCGAGGTATATTTGGTAAGCACACAAGGTTGGCTGCATCAGCCTTATGTATATGGGTTGTTAGAAGGTTCTGGGGCTAGCCTATCTGGACTTCAGTTCTGATTCTGTCACTTCTGATTGTAGCTTATCCCACGTAGACTCTGGCTCAGTCCTTTACTGATTGTGTGCCTCTCCTCACCTCATCAGATGAGCTTCCTCATCTGAAACGTGGGGATAATAATAGCACTAGTGTTATAGTGAGGATAAATGAGTTAAAGGAGCTGAGAATGGGGCTCAGAACAAAGCAAGAGTCCCACATTTTTTTATTCCATTTAAAACAGCAAAGAAGTTTGTCAGCACATGTTTACACATCATGGACTCAATATTCTGGCACTTCAGTTCAATAAGGAAGCTTAAAACCATGAAGAGGGAGATTGTTCATAGGAATGCAAGCTTGCTGAGGGCTGGAGCTCTGGCTAGACAGATTACTGCTGTATTTCCAGAACCTAGCACAAGCCAGACTCAGGGCAGGAGAACACTACGAAGAAGCGAACTAGCAGAGATCCAGGAGCTATGTTTTGCTGACTTCCAAAGAGGGAAAAGACCAATCAAAGCGCGAATTTTCAGATCCTGACAAATAATTAAGTAACAAGAAACAATAAGAAATATACTAAAAAAAATATCAGGAAGGCATAGGATTATAACATCTACGTATGAATTAGGCACTATTCTAGCTTCTGAGGCTGCTACAGTGAACAATTTTGGCATCATGTAGCTATCTGCTAGTTGCAAAGACGAAAAATTGATATGTGCTACTTGAAACAATTTAAGATATTAAGTACAACAAAATAAAATAGGATGCCAATGTTACAAAAATAATAAAGTGGGGTAAGAGTGAGAAAGTGACAGACTGTTATGTTAGATAATAATGTCACAGGATGGCCTCTTGAAGACATGACATTTGAGGAGAGACCTGAACATAGTCAGGAGAGACCCCAGTGCCTCCCTGGGGAAAGTGCACTGCAGGCAGACGAAACAGTTAAGATTAGTTTTGATATGAACCTTGACCTTAGCAGGTAATACATTGTGATTCCTTCCCAATTTAGAGGTCTATGACATAAGATTCTTTAACCTCACTGAACAAAATTAAACACCAATGAGTTCTGATGGAAATACAAAAGGACAGAGTACATGCATTTTGCGATCACAAAGAAATTAGCACTTAGTGTGTTTTGCTGAGAAATAACAATAAAGCATAATATACCGTTCATGTTACTCTGTGCACAGTACGTACGTATTCTCTGAACTGGGGGAACTAATCCTCCCAGAAGTGTTTATCAAATTAAACTACTACTTTGACCGACATAAAGATATACTCTAGTTTTTCTCGGCTTAGGTTGCCTAAGTTTGTTTTGCATAAATCTTTACAACTTTTATTCAGCCTTCTGTGCTAATGGTATTTATTTGCCTCCTTGGAAATATCTTCTGCAAGATAAAGCAGATAAAAATTAGGATTTCCCTAGGTGTGGAAAATCAGTACTGTCCAACGGAAACACAGTTCATGCCACAAATGTAATTTAAAAATTTCCAGCAGCCACATTAAGAACTGTAAAAGAAACAGGTGAAATTACTTTGATATATTTTCTTTAAACCAGTTTATCCAAAATATTATCATTTTAACATGTAGTTAATATTAAAATTGTTAATGAGATGTTTTGCATTATTTTTTATTACAAAACCTGGTGTGCATTTTATACTCACATCTATTTTATACTCCCATATTTCAAGCACTCAGAAGATACACTTAACTTAAGGCTACTTCACTAGGTCTAGATCATGACTAGGTGGCCACAGAATGAAAGTGACATCTTCATATTGGGACTAGGTGGCCAAATTTAGGGGGGGGGGGGAAAGGTTGTCCAATTAAGTTTAGATTTCAGGTAAGCCATAAAGAATAATTATATTGAACATTTTTCTACTAAAAAACACTTACACGGAGCATACTTGTACTAAAAATCTATGTTATTCATTTGAAGTTTGAATTTAATCGGAGCACTTTATCTGGTAACTCTAATCAGAACAGAAAGGTAAAGATTTTGACCACAAACTCAATAAATCACAGAAAAAGTTATCCTGAGATAAAAACAATGACCATACTTTAAAATGCTGTTGTAAAACTTCCATTATTATATCAATACAGCAATTTGAATGTATTTTGGAGGAAAAATTTGGGTGCCAGTTTGAGATTTCAGCCGTCCAAGCTACCCTATCTGATCTAGCTGACAGGAAGTTTGAGAGCAAAGGAGGAAATAGGCAGATAGGATTCAAGCAGCCAAAAAACAGCCAGCCTGACAGTCGAAGCAGACTGGAGTTCTGTTGATTCACACTCTCATCTGAGGAGAATGACATAGTACTGAGTCATTTTCAAACTGTGGCCCTTACCTAAGGGGTGACAGAAGTTCTTGAGGAGCTGGGAAGCAAGAGGCATATGGATTCTTCACCAAGTCTTCAAATTATGGTACTCCATTTTTATTTGTTTCAGATACATGTTCATCTAATATTTTATTATATAAAAAGGTTTAAAAATCAATAGTTTCTAAGAACATTCCTCAATTTCAGAATTCTATTGTGGTGCTTAGATTAAACATGTATACGTGCTTTCAAATTATTTATGTGGCACAAACACAGTAACAATAGTGTTCGTGGTCACCTAGGTGGATCAGTTCGTTGAATACCTGACTTGGGCTCAGGTCATGATCTTGTGGTTTGAGCCCCGCATGGGGCTCTGTGCTAACAGCTCAGAGCCTGGAGCCTGCTTCAGATTCTGTGTCTCCTTCTCTCTCTGCCCCTCCCCTGCTCACACTTTGTCTCACTCTGTTTCTCAAAAATAAATAAATGTAAAAGAAAATTTATTTTAAATAAAAAAAAAGTAACATTAGCATTCATAGCAAATCAAAGAAAAAGTTCTCATTATCCTACGGCCCACTCAAATTAGAATAGTTTCCTTTTTGTTGTCTTCCTCCAGTCTCTTTCCTTGTGCATGTAAGTATCATCATTGCAGAAATGCATTTATTCTCATTTTTTACTTAATATTATATCATGAGAATTTTCCCAAGATGCAAATGTCCTCACCATCATTACGGTATGCTAGTATTCCATTCCATAAAAAAATTTTTCCTTTAAATTTCTTTTTTGGGGAGGCTGCTTCCCAGTATTCACTTATGACTTTCACATCTACGCATTTGAAAAAAAACACAAAAAAATCTGTGTATTTTTGCCTACTCAACATCTTTTCTCTGACACTAGATCTCTGAAATTCAACAGCCCTCAATGCAAAACTGGGGAGCCTTTCTAATATTGTTCTTCTCTTTGTTCCTTTTGCTTCAAAACGAGTGAGCCAAGACAGGTGTCCAGGACAGAAACCTGGAGGTCATTCTAGACACCCACTTCTCTACCTTCCTATCCTCTACCCATCCTTGCCATCACCGGACTTGGTCAAACTTACCTCACACTTCTTGAATCTCTTAAATCTTCTTTATTCACATAGCCCCTCCCTGATTCCGCCCTCATCATTTCTCACATATACTAATACTTCTTCTCTTGGATTAGTTTCTGTTCCAAGATTTGTCCCCAGCAGTGTAAAGGCCAAGGTAAAATATCTGTGGAGTCTTGCAACATATGGACAAATTGCTTCCTAGAGGAATTGTACCAATTTACATTGCAACTATCAATGGGAGGTGTGACAATTTTATTGAAACGCAGTCAGTTCAGGCTATTATTTGGCGGGGAGAGGGAGGTTGGGGGGACACAGACATATATGTAAGCCCACTGCTCCCTTCCCATCTCTGTACTGCAGTCCCTCAGCAGCCTTGCTAACATAGGTATCACTATCATTTTCCGTTTGTTATCTGCTGTTTTTGTGAACATAATAAAATCTTTACGGGAGAACTGAATACTTTATTTGTCGAGACACAATTAAAATGTCATCTTTCCCACCTTATCATACACAGTGGATAAGTGGACTCCAGCCTTCAGCAAATTGCAAACTGTGAACAAGCTTACCAAATCTTACCAATTTTGAAAGATGAACAAACACAAGTGTTGAAGTGTGTCGACAAGATGAAAATGGTCACTTAAATTTACACATTTCCCACCAGGGTGAAAAGAGAGTTGCTAATTTACCCTGAAAACTATAAATGTTTTCATATTTTCTTCTGTTAAGGATGCATCTTTAATAATGGCCTTCTTTTACTATGGAAGAGGTCAAGAAGAGATATCCGTACACATTTATTAACAATGGAAACCTTTTGTGTTTTTCCTGAGGCATTTTCATTATTTGTATGTGTGCATGCATGGAACTGGCTAATGTATAGCCTAAACTAAGGAATGGACACAGCAGTTAGATATCTAGGAGATCTATGACATCAGCCCAATATCATGACGACAACTCATAAAAGAGTTGTTCTGTTTTTAAAATTCACTTCTAAGTGGCAGTGGGTCCACATAGGAAACCTGGATATGTCCTTAGTATTTCTCCAAAATGAAACACAAGGAATCTGCCTGAGTCCTTGAGAGTGTTGGAGCCAGCCTCACCCAATGGTCTATGCCTGGTAAGTGTCAGATGCATAATGGTCATCAAATATATACTTGTGGGTGCATGAATGAAAGCCCTGTTCTCAGAGAGAGAAGAGAGGCCACCGCTATTTTTAAAATGTAGGCACTGCAACGTACTGCTGCTAATGTACAACAGGCTTTTTTCCTACCCTTTTACTTACTCCCAGATGCTCTGTAAGTTACAGTTTTGCAAAAGCTACAAGAATGGATATTTAAAACAAAACAAAACAAAACAAAACTAGGCCATGTAGAAGGATTCTCAGAAACGAGAACTAAAGCATAAGATTCAATGTTTTCACTGAGAGCTTTACTCATGGTATGTGTCAATGTTCCCTTGAGATGTCTTATCCTCAAATACCATTTTTGTTTTTTAGTAGATTTTAGAAGTGCTCTGACTTCTGTGTAACCTCTTCTCTTAATGCAGCTGGTCCCGGCAAGAATATGAAACCAACATACACACAAAGGTAAGAAGTACATGTGTCAGTATGTTCAGTTTTTCAACAACTACTGAATATGAACAGTGATCTAATTGCTAACCCGTTGTCTTCTCTGTAGTCTTGAGTCTTGTTAAGTTACTTAACACCATCAACTGTTTCTTTTAAAAATGCTACCCCTTTACCTTTTAGGACATCCTGCCCTGTCCATTCTTCTGGGTTTTCTGCTTGCCCTTAAACACTCCCTCTCCTTAGTCTTCTGCGATGTGCCACCCCGTATTTTTTCCTTCAGTGATTTAACCAGCTTCTGTGGTTTAGATGATCCTGACCCTCATATTATCATCTTCTGACCTTTAGGTCTATTATACCAACTTAGCATTTTTTTTTTTTTTACAGGATGTCCTAATGGTATGCCAAACTCAGTATATCCTGAATCAGATGCATTATTTTGTCCATCAAAATGACTTGCCTTTATTCCCCATCTCATTTAAAACCACCATCAGCGACCCAATTGCCAAAGTCGAAAACTACAGTCTTCATTGATCCCTGCCCTCTCCCAGCCCACCTCATCTGATTGGTGCCCAGATCTTCCTGATTCTCATTTTTAACATGTGTCTCCACTTTACCTTTTCTACTCGCAAAGCCCTCTGTCCATGTCCTCTTAAACTCTCATACAGACAGCTGCAATATCTACTTTGACAGAATTCTCTTCCTACCAGCACTCTATTTTAGTAATGGTTGGCAATGTGCCCAGCTATGAAAACTGCAATTTCCAGCCTCACCTGAGTATCATGAACCCATGACTGTGTTACAGTTTAGGGCCCATGATATTTAAGTGGAACACTCTTGAACAAGGCCACATTCAACTACCACTCGTCTTTTGCCCCTTAGCCTCCTTGCATTCTTCCTGCCTGGAATGCAAATGTAACGTTAACTTGGAGCAGCCATCTGAAACCACAGGCAGAAGAAGGCATGAAGATAAAAGGCACACACTAAGGACAGGTGAGCTCTAACTCCCTAAATGATGGAGTTGCCATATTGGCTTAACTACCTACCTTCAGTCTCTGTATGCTACAAGGAAAAATACTTTCAGTCACTGCTCAGCATTTTTAGCTGTTATGCTAACAGAGGAATGAAAAGTAAAGGGTTCATCCTCTTCGCCCACATCGCTTTCCTACTCCTCTGTCATTCCCAATTTCCCGTGATAGAATTGACTTTTCAAAACATAGCTCCGACTGCATTATTCTCGTCTGCCTATGAATCTCTCCTGGATTCCCATTGGCTTTGGAATATGCTCTTTACTCTGGCTTTTATTCAAGAAACTGCACAATAACACCTGAGCTTGCATTTCAGGCTGTATGGCTTACCGTTCCCATACACGCAGGCCCTGTACTTTTAAGCCATCAGAAAATGCCATGCATGTCTACAGCTTTCTGCTTCTGTCATGCCCTCTCCTCTTCTAGGTAAATCTTTTCTTCTTGCCATCTCTGCTACATAAAGTTCCATTCATCCTTTAGAGTCGAGCTCAAGTATCACCTCCTCTCTGAAACATTCCTCTGTGCTTTTTCCAAACTTAACAGTTAAAAGCATACATTGTGGCACTACATGACACAGGCTCTGTAAGTTAGAGACTGAATGATCTCAAGGGGTATCCTCATCTGTGAAATGCCAGTAACCTTGACACCTACCTCATAGAGTCGCTGGGAGGGTTAAACGAGTTCAGACATGTGGAGTCATTAGAAGAAGATTTGACATGCATAAAGTGCTCACTTGTCATTAGATATTACTATTAGATATTAAGCTCATGGTATCTTTCAGTTATATGTATAAAAATAAAGTTTTAGTTTATATATATATAATACTACATATAAAGGCAATAGTGTATATGAAAGCAAATATATATTTACATATTATATATAAAATCAAATATAGTTTTAGTACGTGTGTGTGTGGACACACACACACACACACACACACCCCTTCCCTATTTCTTATCCCTATTGCAAACATGGGTTCTATCAAAAATAGGTATTTGACGAATGTTGGATCAAATCAAATTACTGTACAGTGAACAAGTATTATGCATAAATCCCATTCAGTGTAAATGTCAGGACACTAAGGTTCATGTTAATGTGCTGTATATGCTAAATTAGAAGACTATTACGCATTCCCATCAAATCCAAGACTTCTGAAAAGAAAACCATGAAGATAGAGGGGCAACCACCTCCACAAAACTATGAGTGACTTTAGGTTGGTATAGAATAAAGTTAATCACAGCAACAGAGCCTCCAGCTTGCATGACTTCCCACGAAGCAGATTCGATACAGGGGAAAACATTTGTAGTAGAACACAGAATTGTGTCTATTCCCACTCTTTCAACAGTTTTTAATTCAGAGAACAATCCTGGAATTTTTCAAGAGTGTAATAATCACTCTCCTCCCTATCGTGTGTACCCCACCACTATGACGTGCTGCCCATTCTTGCCTGATTCATTCAATCATTTAGCGCTTCCAGACATGGCGGGCACCATGTTAGGCACGAGAAATACACAGATGAATAAAATCCTAAAGGCTAAGGAAGGTAGCTGAGGGCATATCACATTTTAGAATGATGAATACCATTCTTGTCCCCCCAGGGAAAGAGCATGATTGTGTCAAAGAAAGTTACAGGTGTTGGATTTTGAAGCCACATCCAAGCATTTTATTTTTCTCAAATATGGAAAAGAAAGGAAAGAAGAAAAGTGTGGAATGAAATTAGGAAGGGAAGAAAGCATTTTTATACACTTGACTGTGAGATTTTATTTCAAATGGAAGGCAATGAAAAGGGGAAAACAAGTGGTATCTCAAAGAGAAGTTTTACAGGCACCCTGCACTCTTCTCCCACAAACTCTGTCTCCTTCTCCCAAAAGAAAAGGAAGAAAAATATATAGAAGTTACTAGAAGAACCAAAGAAATCCTGGCAGGGTAATTAATGAATGCCAGGTCAGTCACCCATGTGAAAAAATAAAATGTGGCAAGAAATCATGGCTTTGTCAAGAACTTTGAGGTTTTTAGACTGGAAGCAATTTGTACAATGACTATTTTGACCATACAACTTCCTAATCTCAGTTCCCATAAAGTCTGGGTGGGGGCCAACTGGAATGGTTCGTCTCAGCTGCACAGATATCGTCCACAGAGGAAATAAAAGGATTTTAAACATTGGAGTCATTTCCTTTGGTTCTTAGCTCTTTGAGGGAAAAAAAATCCTTTTGGTCAGTGATATCTCCAGCTCAATTCCTGCAGCCTAGCTTAGAAAAATAAGAAAATCTGTTCCCTGAAACACTTTCCAATCAGACAAGTACAGGTCTCAACTCAAAACATTTAAGTTCAATAAAAGACTTTGCTTTGCCAGAGGGTTCTAGGAAGACTAACGCCTTTTTAAGGTTCAGACTGCTCTCTAATGAGTTACATAAAAATCCGCAACCAGTGTAAATGTCAAATGTGAAAGGATGTGTTCAGGAGAGAGACCTGTATAATCAAATCTCGAGTCGCTCCTTTGGAACTGCTGCTGAGGGGTCTCGGTGAAAATAATAGGGCCCATTTATGACACACAGCACAAATGGTAATAGCAAGTTACCTCTCAAGTGGAACCTTAGCAGCTTTGGAATGGTTACCTGAATGTGTTGAGAGCAGAAAAGCAGCACTTTCCAAATATATCCTCCAGCTAAGGACTTTTGGAACTGCTGCAAAGATTATAAAGAAAAGATGGATTGTCAGAATACTCCTCTGCTCATGTATGTGTGTGTGTGTGAATATATATATTCATATACACATGTGTGTGAATATATATATATATATATATATATATACATACACACACACACACACACACACACACACACACACACACACATATACGTATTCTAAATGCCAAAGCTGGAGACCCAGCACCCACAATATGGCTCACATGCCACAGAATTTGAAATATTAGACAGTGTTTGTCCAAGATCAATCTACAAGGAACAGGAAGTATTCTAGCTGTCCCCACCACTGCTTTTGTTTGGTTTACTTTGTTCTTGTTTTTATTTTCCCGGCAAGGTCCTTGGTATTAATTCTCAACTCTTTGGATCAGTTTCTTGGTGAAAAGGGACTTTACAGCAGCCTGGGACAAATATAAGTGGAAACGTAAATAAATAGAAGTATATCTATATCTTGAGATCAAATCTTCAAGTTTTAAGACTGTTGAGGTTACTTATTCCAGGAATATTTGTGGAGAGGCTTACAGATTTTAATGATTAAATTTAAGAAGGACTCATGCATTATTACAGTCTCTAGATAATGATTTAATTCCAACTGCAATGCCAGGTGAATCAAAATTCTTCTTATTACAACCCACCACATACTGCAGCTAAAGAATAAATTGCTTTTATCAACCCTTCTCAAATGCTCATACCCCAAACTTGGACATATGTGGTACATTTATTTATTAACCAGCGTAATATAACAATGGCAAAGCAGTCCTCCACTTCTTAAATAATCCTGAGGACTATCTGTGGAGAGATAGGGAAGACAATCCTTCCATGAGGTGGATTTTCCCATTTTCTTCTTTCTCTTGCCTTTTATTTTTAATCAATCTGAATGAACAGTTAGAAATTATATGAAAAGGGAAGCCTTTGCTAACTCTATCAGAAACATCCAATGTTTCTGAAACCAAAAAAAAAAAAAAAAAAAGAAAAGAAAAAAGAAAAATATTACTACCATAACATAAGAATTTTAATTGCATATAAATTTAAACCAAATGTTACTGGAAAAGTTCACCTTTTACTTTCCAACTTCTGCTCTCCAAGGAATTCCAAACTCAGGAGCACAGTGTCAGCAAAGTGACTCTGAACATGAACAGATATGAAATTTCTGTTTTCAGTTAGTCTTGTGACACATGTGTTTTTATTCTTTCCTAAGACACAGTGGGACCCCTCAACTTTTAAGTCATAATATGAAAATCCCATTTTGTTATTATTCTTATAAACGGTGAAATGATTGAGCAATATTCTCCAAGTAAGGGCAAACTGGGTGTTATTCTTTATGTATGATGGTCTTATGAGCAGGGCCCATAATTTCTACTTTTTTTTTTTGCCTACTGATTCAAACTCTTTTTCCATGTTTCCCTTTATAACCAACAGCAGACATTAGCAAAGTGTTGGGCTAAATATAGTGTCAAAGTCTTTTGACATGGGATAGTCAGTAGACCAAACACAGAGACTCACAGAGGCACCAGTTCTCAGTAAAAACTGTTTTTCACATACGCCATAACACTAAATATGACAGTCACGCAAAATACCCAAGCACAGAACTAATTTTCTGCTGTCTTCTGTTCACACACAACAATGCGTTATTTGAATCACTGTTAAATTTGACAGTCAAACTTATTTTTAGAAACCAATTTTTGACTTTAATCAACTCTCTGTCTCTCTTGAAAGACTTTCTCCTTTGTCATTAACCAAAAGGAACCTCTAATTTTTTTCCTAATAAAATGTTTATGAAATACATAGAATAAATCCTGGAACATAGTGGGAGCTCAGTGTCTCGTGGTTCTAAACAACAAGAGAAATGCATGGTGTCTGCTAATAATTTTTCAGGAAAGAATACAGAGGGTGTTCTGGGGGTGAGGGGATGGATTGAGTAAAGACCCCTGGGTGGTGTAAGCATGATATATTGGAGAGAAAGTCACTGACCTGCTTGGCATTAAAGGTAACTGTTGAAACAAAATCAACAATACTGTGGGTTGATCCATATTATGGAGGTTCTTTAAACCCATACTGAGGAATTCAGACTTAATAGAGAATGGAATAACAAGTCACAGACAGGTTTGAACCAGGTAAGGGACATGATTGAGCACTGTTGAAAAAAGGCGATGAATCTGCCAAAGTACCGAGTCCAAATGTTCTTACCAAGAGCTCCTGCTTTACTGCAGCTGTTTGATAAATGGCTACAATTTGTCCCAGTTTCTAATCACAACCCAAATCACATACATGATGCTTTCTTGGGACTACATCCATGTAGTGAGAACCTAAGATGTGGTTAAGCCATTCGTTATTTTATTCTTCCAGACATTCCCTGGATAACTATTTCAGGTTTCAAGCATGTGCTAAGCATAAGTGAACCAGGAATGAACAAGATACAGTCTTTAACTGTTTTCCCTTTCTTTTTAAGAGAGAAAGAGCACAGGCACCCACAAGAGTGGGGGGAGGGGGAGAATCCCAAGCAAGCTCCACACTCATCTCACGACCATGAGATCGTGACCTAAGTCAAAATTAAGAGTCAGATGCTTAATTGACTGAACCACCCAGGCACCCCTTTATTTTTTTTCCCTGAAAAAGTATATAATTTTTTAAAAATGTTTATTTCTCAGGGGAGGGGAGGGATGGGGCAGAGAGAGGGACACAGAATCCGAAGCAGGCTCTAGGCTCCAGGCCATCAGCACAGAGCCCAACGAGGGGCTTGAACCCCCCAACCGCAAGATCATGACCTGAGACAGAGTCGGATGCTTAACTGACTGAGCCACCCAGGCACCCCAGGAAGTATATAATTCTTGCTCTTGATAGGCCCATGACCTAAAAGGAACAAGAAAAAGAAAAATCACTGGTCATATCCAGTCTGTTAAGTGCTGGCTGGAATGTTTTGGAGAACAAAGAGTGTTATTAAGGGATACGGAGAAAGAATACTTGAGTCACCTTGGGCAGGGGTGGGGGCGGGAAGACGGCTCTGAAGACTAAGTGTTTATCAGCTCAGTCTTACAAGTCAAGGAAGAGCACAGAAATGGCACAGGAGAAGGAGGACATGCGAGACATTAAGTGGTCAGGCTCTAGAACAAAGCAAACCTGAATTCATATCCCCTATTTGCTATTTTATACTTGTGGGGACTGAGACAACTTTCTCGTCTCTCACGTCTATAAAATGGGGAGATAATTATAACAGTTTGAAATAACACTGCCATAATGCTTCTAAAGCTCTTAGCATAATTTCTGCACATGTACGTGCTCAATAAATGCCAGGCTGTATTATTAGATGGGGGAGGGGTGGTGGTAGAGGATGTTTCAAGCAAAGGGAATAGGTGCCTCAGTGCCTTTACATGGGGCATGTAAACCGGTGCGGCTGGACATGTAGAAAGAGATGAGAATTGACCGGGGCCATCAGTGTGGCCACATGGGTTGGTCACTGTACATCTACAGGAGTTCTGCTCACAAGGACTACAATGTGAATGTTCCAGCAGTCCCAGAGTTGTACAGGGCTCACATCATCCAAAAACCGTACTAGCATTTGTGTTAGAGACTACAGGACAGGCCAGATCATAAAAGGCCTTTATTCTATGATAAGTAATTAGAAGTTCTGTCAGTTTGTCATCTCATTGCAAATGATACAGACCTCAAAATTGACACACGTGACTGAATTTTAGTGAAGATGTACATCTTTAAGTTTTCTCATTTTTAAATAAATGAGTGTTTTTTTCTTTTGCATTTCAATACTGTTAAATTATGCTCACACTGCTCATTTTTGTAGACAGCACAATTCCTCTTTAAATATGGGGATTCAGAAATCAATATATAATCATATATAATCTATAACCATAGTTCCATGATTCCTTCAAGTCCTTAGCTTTCTGAATGCACTGTTTTTATAGAATTCTGTTCAGATATTTAATACAATTTTGTAATTTACTTTTTTTTATTGATTGATTTTGTTATCCTTTAATGGATTAATTGAGAAATACTAACTAGTCCTTATGATTTGCTAGGCCTTGGTTTTGTAGATATAGTGAAGTATGTTTACTCCCTTGAGAAAGTCACAGTCCAGAGAAGACATAAATGTCACCAATAATTATATCTATCAAGCAAAAATATCTTCAGTAGTGGTCAGACATCATGTTTTGACCTAATTGTTATCAGAGCACCATAGATTTTTCTACTTTTCTTTTTCCCCAATCAACATCATACTGCACGCTCAAAATAGTATTTCTTTGATAAAAAAAAATGATAAGATTAAGTTTGTTTGCTCAAAGGGTTGGGAAGGTTAGTGACTCTTGAAATGTAGTCATAAAAAAAAAACAACAACAACACACGTTTGCTTTTAAATGAATCTAATAAAAAAGAGGCATCTCCACTGCCCCTCTAAATTAATTTTTTCTGGGTTGAAATCTCATGGGCAAATGATCAATAATTTCACCAATTATCAATAACTTCCACTTTGTTTGGGTTCGTGTTCTATGGCTTAAAAAGATCCTAAGGTTCTGTGCACTTTAAGTGGGCTTCTGCTCCCTGAACCAAGGACACAGTAAGTCTTAGTGACGCACATATTACCCAGGAGGTCATTTTTTTCCCTGCTGGCTGGGACAGCGCCGACGTATGTGTGGCCTGGATAAAACATCAGGCTAGTTTCTGGCTAAAGTGAGGGAAGCATTTCCCCTCTAAACTTAGAGACCAAGTTTGTACTTCTGGAGTGTATCTGAAGGTCATAGCCTCTGTGTTTCCACATGTGTGCAGTCGGCTAATGAGGGCTGGGAATTCTGAACACAACCATCTACAAATTGTTTAGAGAACAAAGCCCAGATGAAACCATTTGCCACACACAGAGCTTCAGGTGACGTTTTGCCTCTTGAGTTAAATCTCAATGAGAAAGCTTTACGTGCCTTTCCCATTGTTTGTCCAAAAAATTCAAGGAGCTGCCAATGTCAAAGCAAAGTGGTAACCATGGAGGAACATGGATGCCAAGCCCTAAAGGATGTTCTAGTTTCCACTGCATAAGGAATTCATAGCCGCCTAGTGATAACAAACTTCAGATTGAAAAGAAATCCAACAAAACATTCTCGTGTCCTAAGAGTCACTTAATTTTGATTACAAATATAAAATGGCTGCCTTGCTGTTACACTACATCCTACAAAAATCCCATCAATGAAAACAGACCAAATGCAGATGACGCTGCTGGAGAAGTAAAATAATTCTCTCAATGGTCCCAGTAATGAGGACTTAGTTATAAGATCAGCATCTGGAAGTAGAACATCACGCCTGAGACACATAATTCTCAGGGACTAGGCAAGAAAGAAATGGGAGTCAGAGTCTAAACACTGTAACAATTCCAAGTCAACACTTGGGCAAGGGATTCTAGAGTGAAGTCAAGGGAGTAAAGCATGTGCCTAAATAGTGCTGTTCATGAAACTAAACACAGATGCTTCAAGTTTCTTTAAAACACAAGGGAATGAAAGAGCAGGCAACCTTTGGGTTGGAGTGAGAAGCTTTAAGGCAACTTGGGACAATAGAAAACTATGTGGCTGGGGGAAGAACCTTTTGAGAAAAACCAGACTGAAAGAGGAAAAACTGACACAGGCATGTGTGTGTTTTGCAGCAAGATCTGGTTTGTGGATAAATGCAAAACATTCAAAGCCTTTTTGATCAACCTTTTAGAATCCAAATAAGAAATTAGTTGTTTGTCCCTGGGTTCATCCATCAAGGAGATAATGAGCCCAAAACACTGTCCACAGCTAAGTGCAAACTATTTAAAGGAAAGAGGGGAGGCTGCGTAAGTAATTGGGATGGAGTAGCCTCTTCAGAGGTCTTAACCTTATCCTCATGAGCAAACACAGGAGGCAAGCCAAACAGAACTTAAATATGATGAAAGAGAGCATTTGCTGTGAAACTCTACCACATAGGCTCCTCAAGGAAGCACACGGCTCATTCTGAACCCCGCGAGGAAGGGGGATTATCAACCACACTTTGTCTTCCTACCACCGCCCATGATCCTGTGATCTTTTCCCACTTAAAACTGATTAAACTGCTGCTCACTTGAAAGTTAACACAGGTAAAAAGGGTAGACATTTGTCAATATAACTTAAGTGCAAAATTGAAGTTAACAGAAAGCCATACTCAAAATAAAAAAAAAAAATGGAATGAAACAAAACGATCAAACTATTTTCAAAAGACGCCTGTGCTTTCAAGGCACGGTCTGCACACTCTTTTATAGCTATTGTTAGTAAGTGACAAAACAGAGCGAGAGCCCCCAGTCAATACTGTTTACAGTGGGATCGAACTGGATGGGTAAAAGGTGTTGCGTGTTTTGTTTTCGTTTTTTTTTTCAAACTGTCCACCTTTACACAAAATCAAAACATTGTCCCTGTGTCTACCTGTCATTGATAACATCCAGGACCATGTACTGGAGTCTTACTTATGGGGATTATTTTAAAGTAGGGAGAGCCAATAATGGAGGGCTAGACTTTGACCAACTTGTATTTCGAGGCTGTAGAACGTTGGGAAAGTTCTTCAGTATCTCCAGGTGTGCTTCCTCATCAGCTCAATGGGCACAGCAATAATTCTTGGAGTTATTTGATACCCATGCAAGGAGGCATAAGCTGTTGAAAGTTGAAGAATGTGCATGCCTTCAGGGGCCCCAACAGGTACATGAGTGAGTGAGGGGAGCTGGTTTTAAGACAATCAACAGTGCTTTAGCTTCTACTAAATGTAAGAAAGGATTCACATCTAAATATTCTTAAGCAGCGTCATAGCTAAACATTCCTTTAGACAAATTTACTCTTTCAATGAATGATAGGAATGTTCAAAGAGACTTACAGACTCCAGTATGCTCAACTACCATTTGACCCAGTCTGAGTTGCACAGCATATTAGTATACATATATCTTCTGCCCCCATAACCACTGCTTACCCTATTTCTGAGGACCCTAAAGCTCGTCATCAACTCATCCCCCCAGCTCACTGTGGTAAGTAAGCAGGTCTTTTCTCCTGGGCAAACAAATCAAAGACACCATTCCTGACCCTTACTTTTAGAATGATTTTTTTGCTTTGTTTTGCTTTGTCTTGGTTCTTTGGTGTGTTTATTTGGTTCACTGATTGATTGGTTGGTCACTAGGTTGGTGGAAAATAGGTTGAGGAGTTTACTTCCATTGCTTAAGGGAATTCAGATGGGAAAGATTAAAAAGTGGCCAAAGGCTGATAGGCCTGATAGCCTTTGATGCTACAAAAGACTACAGTGTAACAGAGGTACTAAAAGGCTTCCTCCCCAGAATGATAAACTATGTTCTGGTTTTCCACAGGTCTGTATTTCTCCCAGCTCATGTACCACACTGGTTTTTTTATTGTCTACAAAAGGTCCCTTGTAAACTGAAATCACCTTATCTGGAAAGCTATACTCTGTATACTTTAAAGAAAATTTCCTTAACAAGAACAGGGTCGAAGAATTGGCTCTCGTCTAGAAACTTGGGGAAGACATAGAAGAATGATAGGCTGAACGGAACGACATGGAATATAAATAAGATATATGCAGTAGTAATAGGGGTGCCTGGGTGGCTCAGTTGGTTCAACAACTGACTCTCGATCTCAGCTCAGAGATCTTGTGAGTTTGAGTCCAACATCAGGCTCTGTGCTGATGGCATGAAGCCTGCTTGGGATTCTGTTTCTCCTTCTCTCTGTCCCTTCCCTGCTTGTGCGCTCTTGCTCGCTCGCTCTCTCTCTCTCTCTCTCTCTCTCTCTCACAATAAATAAATAAACGTTAAAAAATATTTAGTTGTATTAATAGTTGACATGAATAGTTCACAATTGGTGGCAATACAATGATGCAAAATATAAATGTTATTTTTTTACACAGATTTCAAATCTATACATAATCAATGCTTGAACTTGATATCAAACCTTTTATTTGATAACTGCATATGCAGAGCTAACTCAGTATGACTTGTCTTACATTATCCTCCCACAGTAGAGAAAAACCACAAAGAACGTGACCACTATCTAAGGCATAACAGCTTCCCTAGGACTTCTTTGGTTTATGTAACATAGTGGATGCTTAGTTACATATGAATATAGTGATTTCACTTCAAGCTTCTTTTAGTGAAATTACATTTTATTAAATTTACACTTTATGGCAAATCTTTAGATAATGGTTTTTAACATTCTCTTAGGGATGTAAGTATCTCTTAAATATTTTGCCTCCGTCTCCACACACACAAGCACACAGATGTAACGACATGCATGTGTAACTACGTATATGTAATAAATATATAAGTAAATACATTAATATATAATAACATGTATGGGTGTACATCCATTTCACCTGGAGTTATTCTCATTTGATTCAAAACAATGATTAGACGTTGAAATAGACTTTCATACGAGAAATTTTGGCTTCTTAAGTTTTTCTTTAGTCAGGAAAAAATTTGCAAACCATTTATCTGATAAGGGGTTAATAGTCCAAATATATAACAAACTCATTCAACTCAGAAACACACAAAGAACCCTATTAAAAAATGGGCAAAGGATCTGAAATTTTTTTTCCAAAGAAGACACACAAATGGTCAACAAGTATATGAAAAGATGCTCAGCATCACTAACCATCACAGCAATACAAGTCAAAACCACAATGAGATATCACCTCACATCTGTCAGAGCGCCTGTATCAAAAAGATAAGATATAACGAATGCTGATGAGGATGTAGATAAAAGGAACCCCTACATGTTTTGGGGGGAAATGTAATTTAGCACAGCCATTACGAAAAGTAGCGTGGAGGTTCTTCAAAAACTAAAAACAGAGCTATTGTATGATCTAGCGATCCCTCTTCTGGGTGTGTGTCCAAAGGTTATGTAACCAGTACCTCAAAGAGACAGCTGAAACCCATGTTCATTGCGGCATTATTCACAACAGCCAAAATATGAAAAATATCTTAAGTGTTCATCAACAAATGAATAAAGAAATTGTAGTATACAAATACAATGGAATATTATTCAGCCTTAAAAATAGAAGACATCTTGCCATTTGTAACAACACAGATGAATCTGGAGGACATTATGCTAAATGAAATAAGCTAGCCACACAAAGAAAAAGCAAAGAAAACAATGATCTCACTTGTATGAGGAATCTAAAAACGCCAAATATTTAGGGGCAGAGAGCGATTATCAGAAACAAAACATTGGGGGAAATGGGAGATGTTTGTCTAGGGGTACAAAGCGGCTGCTGTGTAGGAATAACGTGTCTAGAGATCTAATGTACAGCATAATGATCATAGTTAATACAGTACTGAATATTGGAAAATTTGTAAGTAGACTTCAGGTGATCTCTTCACACACACACACAAAATTACTATGTGAGGAGATGATATGTTAATTAGCTTGACATAGTAATTGGTTTACTACATATAGGTCAAATCATCATAGTGTCAAATGAATATATACACTTTTTATTTTGAAAAATAAAATTAAGGGCACCTGGATGGCTCAGTCAGTTAAGCGTCTAACTTTGGCTCAGCTCCTGATCTCACGATTCATGAGTTTGAGCCCCGGGTCAGGCTCTCTGCTGTCAGCACAGAGCCCACTTTGAATCCTTGGTCTCCCTCTCTCTCTGCCCCTCCCGCACCTCAAAAATTAATATTTTAAAAAATAATAATAAATAAAATTGAAAAAGTTTCCTCTAGTCAAATCAGTAGCGATTTCATCATCTGTTTTTAATGAAAATATACAGAATTAGCCATCATTTCTTTAAATGTGATATATGAAATTAAAGATTTTCCGATCCTTAACCCCTTGTCACTCAAAAATACCTCATGAAATCTCTTGAGAAACTTTTTAATAGTATTGTTTTAAAAAGCCTCTAAATTCACCTCACAAAACTCTCTTTTTGAGAAGAGAACTCTCTCTTTCATTCATTCCTTCAATGATAAGGTATACTTTCCACTTCACTTATCTATTGTAATAGAAGTACCCCAAAGACATAAATTCCAAGGTGCCTCAGAGTATGTTTCTCTTGGAATTTTATCACGGGACTTCGGTACAGTCTCAAATGTGGTTATTTTCCACATCGTCCTTAAGCCCAAAGCTCAGTATGTTCTTTAACATTGCTTCCCTCAAATCTTCTGTTTCAGCTCCTGCTTTTCACGTAGTGGACAAGCCCTGAGAATGTAAACAGCTGTGATATCAGCAACATCTTATTATTTCTTCTTGAGAGAAACTGTATCTTTGTCAGTTATCATAGGGAGGTATTCCAAAGATGCTTGGTGAACACAGGTTTCTTCCAAAGGGCTGACGTAAGCTGAATGGCCAATAGGTCTACCTGGATGTCTAGTAATTAAAATGAGCTGCCCTTTTCCTAAGAGAAGTAGTTCAAATTAAATGCAGACCCGGCCTTTCCTCTCATTCCACAGCACGGGAGGAAAAGACGCCAGTGTTGAAAATGATCATATGAAATAGAGACATTGTATCACCAACATTTTACAGATAAAGAGACATTTGAGCTGACTTAGAGCCACTCGCAGAACCGTAATAAATGATACATTCACCTTTCAAATTCAGTTTGCGTTTTTAGAGTTTTAGGATTGTCTTTTTAGCCATATGCATAAGTTTTTCTCTTTCATACCCCAGGGTTCTCATTTCTTTACTAAAGGAGAGAGAAAAAAATAGCTATTTTAATAGCAACATGAATAACCAATGAGTCAATAAGAACAGTGACAAGGATCAAATCAGATGATGATTGACCTTACCCTAAATTAAATATGCCTTCACTGTGATTTCAAAACTAAGAAAGCAAGGATCTTTAGGTTTTTTTTTTTCTTTTTACCTCTGAACTTGTGACATAATGGAGTGAACAACATAACAAAGGGTAAATAAAGAACCTATTTTTTTCAGGGTTTTTTTTCAGAACCTGTTCAACTCAGAATGAATTCCACCACCTGCTACTGTGTCAGAATGTGTTTGTCCTCAAAGACATAAGGTTTGTAGGCCTTGAAAAATCCTAAGGACTATCATATAGCCACTACCAAAATGTATGAAAGAAACATCCTTTAAGTACTTACACTTTCTGCTATGAACAAAGCCAGGCTCAATAAATATGTGTTAATTCACAAAATACACATTCCTTGAACATTTTAAAGGTACTCAGAATTGCATTAAATTATGTAAGATATGTAGCAGCTCTAGACAGTACGGTTCCAATGAGAAGAAATCCGAGTCCAAGGCCACAAGAAAACTTACCTGATGTACCCGATACATTACAAACATGGTTCCACATAACTGTGAAAAATACTTTTTTCATTGTAAGGTAACTTCATTTGACAACTGAGGAAACGGATGTTTAGAAATGTTATGTAACTTGTCCATGAGAACTAAAATTACTACTTGGAGATTTTCTCAGTATATACCTCATTTGGAAAAATCCCTCAAGAACTAAGTGGGGTTTCTTTTGGAAGACCTACGTATTTTGAAATCCTATATTTATTTATAGGGTATTACAAGCTTACATTTATTTTAATAAACTGGACAAACACATATATTTTCCATTATAGATTATATTTTGCACATTATTTAAAATATATTACCATTTTTTATTTTCCATATCCTTAGGAAATCATTGAATGAAAACAGAAATTCAAATAAGGGATAATTCCACCTCATAAAATAAATATTCTCAGTTAAAATGCTTACTTTGGTACCCCTGTTTTTTTTTTTTCCTTTTCTTTCAGAACTATAGAACATATAACCCTCCATGTTTATTCTTTCCATTGATGCAACATCAAAGGCTCTCAAAGAGAAAGTCTCTGGAATCTAAGTAACTACTCTGAACTGTACTATTTCCTCAATAACTTAGCAACAGAAAATAAGTCCTGTGAGAACCCTGAGGATTTTTATAATCTAGACTATAATTGTAAAAATAAGAGTGATTAGATTGCATAAGATCTTTGACTCCAGATTTTGCTTAGAGGTGATAGTATTGTAAAGTGTTTAAGTAGGAGGGAAAGAGTCTGCTGAGAACTTCTTGAGAAGGTTAACTGAGGAAGAAATAACTGACACAGACTAGCAGAGG
This sequence comes from Herpailurus yagouaroundi, assembly GCF_014898765.1. NCBI lineage: Eukaryota > Metazoa > Chordata > Mammalia > Carnivora > Felidae > Herpailurus > Herpailurus yagouaroundi. The sequence goes on from NW_024412400.1 coordinate 13,425,194, forward strand.
TAAAAAAAAAAAAAAAAGAGTATTTTATGTTATTAACAAAAGTCAATTTCTAAACATAGGGAATGAAACACAGAAGCAGAAAAGCAAATAGAATATCTGAACAAAAGGATTTCTGTTAAGTTAAAAAGTATGGATTAGTAAAAGTCATGTTCAGGCTATGGGAGGAAGCAATAGGACTGCACCATTTTACATTGAAGCCATTTTAAACTTCACAAAAAAATGTTAATTTTTTTTTTGCCAATAATGTAATTTCTGCATGTGCAAAGAATTAGGAAAGTAGGTTATAGTATTAAATGCTGCCAAAAATAATTTTATACTTAAAACAGTAGGATTACCCACTGTATTTAGTATCTGTGGATAGTTTTTCTTTTGCCTACTATGTATATTAACAGTGATTACAAGCAAATGCTGAGTAAATAGACAGCTATAAAAGACCTTTGAAGAAACGTGTAGTTGTATGACTCCCAAATATAAGATAAATATATATTTTGCTTTTCATTATTTCAAAGACTTCTTACACAGAATAAAAACAATAACAATAATAATAATAATAATAATAATAATAATAATACAGAACTCTCTAAAATACTTAATATGTTGAATTGAAAATGACAGGATTGGAAGGATTATTTTTAATAGGAGAAAACATCTTTAGTTTTGTTGTCTACATAAGCTAGAGACAACAAATGGAGACCATTTACCTTCAAAGACGTTATTCTTTCCAAACTATGGCTGTAACACTATAAAAATGGGGATTTTCTCAAAAGAGGTCCAGGACGAAAATGTCACGCAAAACGTACCTACAGGGTGATTCTAAGTAAACTTGAGGTACTGACTGAAGTTAGTAAAGTTTCTACACAAACCAACCTTTTCTGAAATGAAAACAAAAGTCAACATCAATACCAAATGAATGTTTATATATATTGTCAATGCCAATATATGTTTATATATTGATTACCTGTGATTGGTAGTAAAATTAATACTGGAGTAAATTAAACTTCACAAAAGAAGCTCAGGGAAATATCACACATTTCATTTTCCAAAGGGAAATGCAGTTGTCTAAAACCAGCTGATTTTGTCTTTTTTTTTTTTTGTTTTTTGTAACCTAATCCTATTATTTGAAAATTGAATAAATGTGTTTTTCAAGTCATTTTGCTTCATGGGCTTCCTGCTCAGTAGACTGTGAGCCCACCTAGGGGAGGTGCCTATTCCTCTCAAAATGTAATTCCTTAGTCTCATACATTTCACAGAACATTTATTTTAGTTTGCACTGATTTGTGGAGATAACAGGTACTAGAAATGAGACTTTCCATGGTGTTTAGTTTCTTCCTTTACTTGCTTTGTTTCTATGTGGACAAGCCCAGGGTAGGTATGCTATTTTCTGGAAAGCAAATAGTTCCATTTACACATATACCTTCTACCCAGGTGCATGTCCATAGACAGAGGCCGCCTCACACCCTACAATGACTTTACACAAAAATATGACAATATATAATATCTCCTCCTTCCTCCAGGTTCATCGGATTTAATACAGAAATCCATACTTCCCTCACTCGCTATATAAAAACTCCCTGTCGGGGCGCCTGGGTGGCGCAGTCGGTTAAGCGTCCGACTTCAGCCAGGTCACGATCTTGCAGTGCGTGAGTTCGAGCCCCGCGTCAGGCTCTGGGCTGATGGCTCGGAGCCTGGAGCCTGTTTCCGATTCTGTGTCTCCCTCTCTCTCTGCCCCTCCCCCGTTCATGCTCTGTCTCTTTCTGTCCCAAAAATAAATTAAAAAACGTTGAAAAAAAAATTAAAAAAAAAAAAAACTCCCTGTCAGTGAATAAGGAAGTAAAGTAAATGATAAATAAATTGAATATTTCCAAATCTGTCCAAGAATATGGCCTTATACTCAGTTACATAGAAATGTGTTTTTTTTTTAATGTGTAACACAGCCATGAATCTAGAACTGCCAAATGGATTCATTCACACCCCTCCTTGAAACCATTTAAGACGGTTCTATCCCTCTCTATAAAATTAGCAGAGCATGCAGAATTATTTTTCTTACACAAGAAATAACAATTTATGATTCCATTTAATAAAGAATGAATGATGTCCTCCATGGGTGAGTTCAGAACTTTTAGATACTTGTCTTCAACTTTGATTTTAAGGGCCCAATGAAATGTTAAAGGCAACATAAGCTTCCATAAACATAATTCAACCAGCTTGTGACAACAAAGGCAGAAGGGAGTATTTCAAACTCTTAGAAGTTGGTGTGCTTGGCACAGGCTACCTACACTTATATCCTATGGCTATTAGGCCTGGAAACTTTCTATGGAATATCCATTACTCATTCCCTCTGCTCTGAACACATAGCCTGTCAGAAAAAATGGTGTGGGGAGGGGTTCAGAGGAAACCAAACTTAAAAAGCAGGAAAAGGCAGAGACAAGTAAATTCATTGAAGATTTACACCATGTTTTCAATGGCTTCCTTCATTTAATTTTCCCTGACTTTTTAAATTAGCAAATATACTTGACCCGGAGGGAAACACAGGGAGGAAAACAGAAGAACAAACAAACAAATAAACAAACAAACAAAGCCCTGCAAATCTCTGTGACTTGTACAATAGCTCTTATTTGGTCCTTGCATTTGAGTATCTGAATGAACTGTGGTCTGCTTTTCATTACTCTCCATCTGGAGCTGTTGCCTGCTTTGTTCAGCAATTTCTGGTCATTTTGGCCTGACGGTGACTGTTGTGTTTTATGTTGCCATATTTTACAGAATGAAAGCTGCCACAGCCACCACCCAAGAAAGAACAATCTTGAAAACGAGAGGTTATGTTGAAAGGGTTCTCCTTGACCCCTTCTGGAATACAGAGTAAGCACGATTCTCTGGGCCTGCCTACTGTTTGTAACTTCAGGGTGTGAGTGGGATACAAGTAGGGAACAAAAGCCTTTCTTTCAGATACTAAGATAGGGTAAGCATCTAACATTGGGCAAATACATCAAGGTCATTTGGATGCTTTTTCTTTTCATCTTCAAGGAGACTGGGGCATTTACTCCCTCACACCCCACTAAATACTAACTTGCATGTAAATATGCTGCTTGTGTAACAGCTCGTGAAAAATTGAACTCATATCATATCTTTAAAAGCAAAAATAAATAAATCCTGTCTTCCTAATATTTGGTTTTAATTGCATAGCCTTAGTCTGGAGGCAAAGTTGCAAATGATTCGGAAGGAAGTGTCTCAGAGAAGACCAAATCCAATTTGCATTCTCTAATGACAAGCTCCATGCTGTTAGTGATTTTGTTTGAAAAAGCCACCTCATCCTTTCCATCTCCTTCCTTGAGAAAGCCATGGTCAAGAAGAACTCAATTTCTGCGCATTATGAAAAACAAAAACAAAAACCATAGCATTCTCTCCCCATCCATTGCTATTATCATCTGACATTATTTTACAAAAAACAAAGAAACATATAGTCGTAGGCTACTAGTAATTCACAAAAAGAACTATCAAATATATATAACTGAAACCAGATCATTGTTTCCAAGAGTTGTTTTTCGTTTGTTTTGTTTGTTTTGCCTGAAAAGGCAACAAATTTGGAGAAAATAAAATAATAATCTATCACCCATATTCCCACCACCTTAAGACATTTTTTTCTTACTATTTCTAGTATTTCATACCACAGCTGACACCAGGTATTGTTGAGTGCTATCCATGTATACCTCATTTAATCATCAACTCAGGCCCTATTATTATCATCATTTTATAGATGGGGAATTGAGGCACCCAACAAAGTTGAGTCATTTACCACAGGTGGCACAGCTACTAAGTGGAGAGGCGGTGTTCAAAGCAGGCCCTGGCTTCCCCACAGACATAAAGATAAGGAATACTTAGTCTCAAATATTTACTTTGCTCCATATTTATTTTACACATTATTTTGTATTCCTCCATATTCATGTAACTTCCTATAATCACTATGTTCATAATCTGACATAGTTTAAGTCTTCTTTCCTATCGTTGTAATGCTTGGATCAGTTGTATATGCTCCATAAGCTAGAATTGGGAGGTTGCCTATATTTGTCCCAAGATAGAGAATGAAAGAGGGCCAAGCACGTGCATATTTATACATTCTTTAAAAATCTGTTTGAATACAATATGTGGGACAACAGTCTCCTTGTAATTACTAGTATCAATAATATTCCCTTTATCGTTCTTTCAACACTGACTTTTTAAAAAGACTCTACCAATTTCCGATGATACCAGTGAAGACGGGTGAACCAGGCACACAGGAAGCAGAATTGGAAGGCCTGCGTGAAATAACCTCGGCTTCCTGAGTGCATATAAGCTATCATTACTTTCATTTGCACGCTCCCAACTGTTTCCTAACTCACCCTGAGGACACTGCTCCTTTGTAGCCCTGTCAACTTTTCTTTTTCCTTCTAATACCTCTTCACCCAGTGGATTATAGTGAGGAGTCCTCCTTGCTCCTATGTCCATCTGGTTTCCCTCCTACCTAAATCTCCAGTTTAGAATCCTCCATCACAAAATTTTATAACCAGTGAATCTTCATTTTCACTATGGTCTACAGATGCCCAGTATCATTGCTCACACCTTCTGGTTTACTTTCCCCAAAACTATGCCTGCTTCAATTCTTGGCGATTTCAATAAATATTTAGATGGTTGTTTCAACGTCTCGTTTATTCAGTTCTTTGAACTGCTCAACGATGTCACATCTTCCTCCCAACCTCAGAAATGTGCTCCCACGTTATCATTAACAACTATAAATAATTTTCCATAAATATAATTGCTGCCTCTTCCCAACTGCATGTAGTTTGTATGGGTGACCATTTCAAGGGCCAGAAAGGAATACTCTAAATAGGACTCAGAATACCATTAAAATAGTATTTTACCTCAAACATGAAAATGACAGTAGTATCTTTCTGACATTGAGTGCTTAACTTTTAGGATACCAACCTCCACGTGCTTGATGAAGGTTGTAATTCAGAATCCCTACTGTTAACCCACAGACTCCAAATGCTGAGGCCAGAAAAGGCAACTGGAGACTTCTATCCATATTATGTATAATGACCATACATTAACTTCACCTTTTTCACACCACCCTCAAGGCAAAAGGTCTAATAGCCCTCTGCCCTCCCATGAAGTCATCTTTAGCTGCCCTTTTATTAAATGATCTTCCTAGGTGGTTCCATGGTTCCCTCTTCCTTCCTTCCTTTCTCTCTCCTTTTCCTCCCTCCCTCCCTCCCTCCTTCATCTCCTTCTGTATTTATTAGTGCTTATTATGAGACCAGGAGTCCCCAAACTACTTTTTAAATGCATATCACAATGAATAAGAATATTTTGTATCAGCAAACCCAAAATTTACACATTTATATGTATAAAACATATGCATTTGTAAAATCAACTACTATGTTCTACACCACACAGAGAAAGTTGATCTAAAAACAAAGAGAGATATATTCTAACATTTCCTTCTAGCATCCCCAGCTGAGAGTTTAGCATTGCTCTACAACACCTCACTTTGAAGATAAACTTTCTAGATTACACAGGTCCTGTCTTCATTGAGTTTAAGTCTCTTTGGAGGAAGAGACAGAGAATGAGGGAAAAAGAATTAAATAAGTAGTTACAAGAAAATGTGGACAGGGGTGTTAGGAGTTTCCATTCTAGTTATGTGGGTCTGCTCAACTACATTCTGAAACTCTTTCTTTCAAACACAGACCTTTCCCATGCCCATCCATTCTGACTTGCCTTTATAAACTTTATTCCCCCAAAAGGAATCTCCACCTCCTCCTCTCACAGTTTTTTATGTATATCTCCAATATAGATACCTCCATTATACTTTCAGGTACTTTAGGCTGATACGCTGACTCTAATAAGTATGTTACGATTCGTTTCTTCATTTTCTTGTTGGTTTCCTTTTCAAATTGAACTATTAGATGACAGAAACCGTATCTTACTATTTTTCGTCTTGTAGTACCTAAGCACCTAGCACATTTGTGACTTTACGGGGGACGTGGAATGCTGTTTGTTTGTTTGTTTGTTTGTTTTTTAATTGCTGAATAGAACCTGAATACTGTCACCCAGATAGGCTGGGAAATATCTTCAGTGTATGAGTACCTATTCCTAAAACATATGCACATTATATCTGTATGTGAAATAGGGGCAGTGTTTAGAATGATCATGGCTCTACCATACTTCTGGTATTATAAGAAAGACTGGATTACAGGAACAACAAATAACATATGTTACAAGAAGCATTCCAATTTCCTAGTAAGAACTGAGTCATGCGAGAGAGACCATACAGATTTCACAAATAATATAAAATGCAACTCATGAAAGAGTATGGGATTCCCAGACATGAGGAGACATGAGTCACAGATACAGTCAAATAACTTCAGAAATGTTTGCAGGGGAGAAAAAAGCCTTAATAAGATACCAACTCAGATCCCGAGAGATGCTGACAGCAGAAGCTTAGACACAATGGGCCCATCAGTAAATTCATTCCTAGTCAACCAATGTCACTAAAGCTTTAAGGAACAGATAAATTAAAACGTGCTTTGCATGGGGAAGTTCTCCCCAGAGTTCCTCATTTTTATATAGGAAATCAATTTGCATCACTGATGATATCATTCAAATCAGACAACCCCAAGTTGTTAAGAGGTAATTTAGTTTTACGCTGAAGCAATTTGATACTTGTTCTGATTTGTGATTTTCATTTTGTTTGTTAATGAAAAAAATTAATGAACAATGTTACTAGAAATACGACTCATCAAAGCCTTGGCATTATTAAAGAGGTTTGCCATATTAGTTACATCGTGATCATTGTGCAGCTGGTGTCTGGACTTCTGCCTTAAAGGAGACATCAATGGAACAGGCTAGGCAAGAGCCCAGGGTATAGATGCCCTTACACATACCTTTGCACTGATTTGTGTTTTTGTCCAGAATTGCCTTTGTGGATACAATTTTTCCATACCTGACAAAGAGAGAGAGAGAGAGAGAAATTCCACGTTATTATAGCCCAATGAAGACGCTTAAAATACCTTAAAGAACGTCGGTGCACACACAATTGAGCAGGAATAAACCAAGAAAACAAGCACTGTACTCCCATTTCACACCTGGATGATCACTTTTCACCAGTTCTTCTTTATAACTTGAGAATGTGCTTCCCTATGTAATCACTGGGTTGAGCCTTCAAAAATAAACCTGTCAGCCTGTCATAGGTGGCTGAAAGGGGGTTGTATGTGATTGTGATCAAAGTAAATCACACTGTGGATTGCTGGAGAAAAGCACAGACCTTGGCCCCAGCTTGAACAGGGCTTACATCCAGCTCTGGCACTCACCTAGCGTTGTAACACTGAGCAGTTCAACACAACTTCTCCAAACTGTTTTTTTTTTTTTTTTTTTTTCATCTGTAAAAATGAGAATTGTAATACTTCCCTTACAGGATTTGGGAGAGGGTTATATTGAAAGATTAAGAGTTTCTAGCAGTGCTCCTAAGATAAATAGGATCTTTTTTGTTACTAAAAATACATAGTGTGAGTTGAGACTAAAGACTGAATTTTGAACTCTCAATACCTGCCACCATATGTAATAGGAGCTCAATAAATGTTTGCTATAAACAAATGAATGATACAGGTAATCCAATGGTACTTCATACAACAATGAAGTTTCTACCAGAAATACATATAAGCATATTCATTATCCTATCATCTCTTGCAGAAGACTTAGTTTAGGTTTCGTTTTTTAAAAGGTGGTTAATATGGAGAATGAAATTCAATCTCTTTAAGCCTGTTTCCTGAGGCATAAATGATAGAACCAAAGAAGATGGCTTCTAAAAGCCTGCCTTTCTTTAGTATTCTATGAAGGATGCTTCTCAATAATCATACTAACATGGAGAAATTATAATGCAAATTTAAGCAACAAGTTTACTAACTACTCATTCTCATGTTCAAGATTTCAGCCATGTCACAAAATATTTGGCAAGTTTTCTTGTAATTCTGTGTTCCTAAGCAAGTGTGAGAATATATGACAAATAGTAAATATCCCATGGAGTAATAAACTAGGTTCCCCCTCACCACTGTGTCTTTTGCATTTATAATCCCCTCTTATTAGGTCATTAACTCCTCGCAGTATTTTGGTGGTTATTTACTAATATTCTAGTGTTGATAATGTCATTGTACTAGAAATGTCTTTGCCTCTTTTCTTTCCCCCAGATGTTTTGACCAAGGATGAATTGAGGGTCCTCTAGAAATTTACAGAATTAATTTCATTATGAAAGCAATACCGCTGATAGCTTTGAAAATCATTCCAATAGGAGCCAACCTATTAACAGGTCATACTAGGAACTAGAATATACTTAGATGAAGGCGTCTGAGATAATTCCCACCAGTCACTTCCATGCTCGCGGTTAAAGTCAGCCAGACTGGCATGAAGCTGTCCAATAATGAACTGAATAGATCCTGTCATCATAATCCTGACATTTCAGCTACCACTGCATTTTCTACACCACTACAACTATAACTCTATAGTTAACTAAATCAAAGAGAGCATGGCTGAGAGTATCTACTACTATTTTGTAGATATAGAAAGTATAGTCTACGAAATCAGTAATTTGATCAAAATCACATAACTTGTGAAAGGGAGGGAACTGAACATGGGATTCTTAAAATGGGTGCAGTGCTTAACTATTATATCATCTGCCTCCAAAACAGAGAAGCTACATATATCGACTTCTCTAGTTTAATCAACCTTCATGTTTTTGAGAATCCGGGTATTAGACTCCAAGGCAATAGTGGTTAATACGTTGTGGCGACAAACCGCCAAGGCTCACATCTCAGTCCAGCCTGGATATATCTGATTGGCTAAGTAAGCCTTAGGTGTGCTTTGTATCATTTCTCTATAATTCTATAAATCCATTTATTTAAACATTCATTTAGACTATTATGTAAAATTATGTACATCTACGTATAAATATATAAAATGATTACAATAGTATCTAGGGTTGTTTTCAGGGTTAGGCAAGGTTTACTTACATGAGGATAACAGTGGCTGGCACAGAATAAGTACTCATTAAGTATTAGCTCTTCTTGCAATTATTTCCTCCCTGTTATCTGCTACATAAAAATGTCTCTAGTCCTTGGCATTCTCTGATGTTGATAAGAAATGGAAGGGGCTAAAATTCTGTCCCAAATGACAGCTTAAAACATTACTACGTAGACTGTCAAAATCTTACACTAAGAAATTTGGCAGGTAAAATTATTTACTAAAAAGGTAATTTACATTTACCCTTTATATTGTTATTTTTAACGTTAGGGATGACATTACTATGTTCTCACTGTACTTAACCATACAAATACCCCTACAGGTTTAAAGCTTTTGTGTGTTTGGTATGTATTCCTGAAATGTCTATTACTTCAAGTCTATTATGTTTTTTAAAGTTTATTTATTTATTTTGAGAGAGAAAGAGAGAGAGAAAGAGAGCAAGTGAAGTGCAGAGAGGGAAAGAAAGAATCCCAAGCAGACTCCACACCGTCAGCACAGAGCCCGACTCGGGGCTCGATCTCACAAACCATGAGATCATGACCTGAGCTGAGATCAAGAGTCAGGTACTTAACTGACTGAGTCACCCAGGCACCCCACGCCTATTATTATGCGAGCCCACTTCCTCCAAAATTCCTCATCTTCCAACTGACCACCCTCCCCCCACCCCCAACCACCAACCAACACAGTCTCTCCTTCAAGTTGTATTTCAGCCCAAGAATTTCTCTTTTGGGAAAATAACCAGTAAAATAGTGTCATATTTGAACTGTCTTTCAGTCCACAAGGGCTCAAGGTATCTATAACTGCACCTACTAATGACAATAATGCTCGCTAAACTTAGGCTATTCCGGCAAGCAAACATTTGCAAGATTACACGTATCTTTGTGTAGAAAACAAAAAGGGAGAAGAAACGGAACATTTGCTGAAACTTTGTTTCCACACAAAGCACCATTAATACAGTATGGAAGAAGTAAAAACCAGAGGAAGAAAAAGAATTTAGAACATTTATAACCATCTCACATCAGGCACACAAACCCTTAAGACAAAAATACTTCTTAATTGGTTTCTAAAGCTACTCCTGAAAATTTTATATATAAAGTACCTTCCAAATTAAAATTTAGCTCTCTCTTTTAAAAAGGAAATTAAAAATTACTGTATCTCATAGTGAATTACATCTCCCAATGGGACTTTTAGCCTATGGTGTGCATACTGTCCTAGTATAACAATATTACTTGGATGTCTTTCTTTTCCTTCATTAAATGTAGAATATGTAAAAAAAAAAAAATAGCTATCTTTTTTACAACCAAGAAGGAAAAGAAAAAGAAAAGAAATTATTTCTCATGGAAAGCATCTGTGAGTATTTAAAAAAAAAATAATAATGTTTATTTTTGAGAGAGTGTGTGTCAGCAGGGGAGGGGCAGAGAGAGAGGGAGACACAGAATCCGAAGCGGGCTCCAGGCTCTGAGCTGTCAGCACAGAACCCTCTGTGGGGCTTGAACTCACGAACTGCGAGATCATGACTTGAGCCGAAGTCAGACGCTTAACCGAATGAGCCGCCCAGGCGCCCCTAAAGCAACATTTTCCTAAAACGAAATTTTATGTCCTGGTATGCATTATAATATTACTGTAAACGCAAAGTCACTCACTCACACACACACACACATACACATCAAAAAGCAAATTACGCTATTTCTTGATTTCCCTATTCCTAATTACGCTCCAGGCGAGGCTTTCGATAGCGCCAAATCTCGAAACAATAGGACACAACTGAGCATATCTGACTCAGCCACTAACCTGAATAGAGCTAAAGGTATGTAATTCCTTGGCTCAGTTACAGGATTCTGCATTAACAATTATTTCACAAAGCTGGGATATGCTTTAAACAAGAGAAGGTATTTAATGGGCCATTGGTTCCAGTTCGTGTTTGAACTCTCACGATGACAAACAGGTACTTTCTGCATGACTGGTGCTGTATTCTCCATGCTCTGCAAAGTCAACATCTGACGGAGGTAAATAAAGTGTAGACATTTTTTTTTAAGACCCAAACCACCGTAAACAGAAAAGCCACCAATGTACTATACCTGTGAAGAATTCTATTCAACTTTCTTCCTGATCTTTTGTCAAAGTAACTAATGGACTACAGTAAAAACTGCTGTATAGACTAATGATACATTTTTACACACTCTGAAGAAAAAGACCTATGTCTGCTGCAAAAGGTATTTCCAAAAGTAAATTATTTCATTTATTTCCTCTTCCTCTTCTTTGGGTTTAGAGAAGACTGTTAGTATTCATAAAGTCTTTCTTTATGACATCCCTGAGTAGAAAGCAGAATCTGGTATACAGAGAAAAATATTATTTACTAGAATTATTATAAAAATTTTAATTTGTAAAATTAAGTTATTTTTTAAATACAAAGGAATTATATCTCTAGAAAGAGGCTATTTCAAGAAGATGCCTGGAAATAGACAGCTGAGCACTGACACCATGTGCCTTCTGGCTCCAGAAGCTTTCAGACAAATCCGATCCATTTTTCCATGCTTTCATTTCATACAGCTAGAAGAGATACAAGGTTATCCACAGTCAACTTCCTCCAGGGGGTTCAACTTCTTGAGGGAAGCACATAAACGAAGTGAGCACATTCAGTATCTTCTCTTGGCCAATGTGTGAAGCCCCTAATTCATGGTGCTAGGATGCTTTTGGACATAAGATATGTGACTCCATACAATAATATCTGCATATTCAACAGGTATCGTGAGTGCCCACACATTCTCCAAATCCAGCCATGTCCCAAGGAACATGTTCTTTCTATTCTAAGAGGACTCTGTAAAACAGTAGTCATTCCACAGTAACTGTCCCCTGATTGTATTTTATGTATTCATAACTGAGTGTTATGTATTTATGTGTGTGTTGTCTATTAACTCACTTTTACTATAGCTTGTCAACCCAAGTTTTACATTTAATTTTTTAAAGAATACTCAATTCTTTCTGGCATCTACTCTTATTCTTAAACAGCATTTGGGTCAAACTATTTGTTGATACACTTGATTATTCCACAGGCAACCCTAATTTGAACTAATAGCATTTTTTATTTTCCAAAGTTGAAAAGAAAATAGAGCTATTATGGGTCTACTCTTCGTGCATTATGAAGACATCAAATTGGTGGGATCTTTCTATAAAGAATTTATTTTTAAATCCTTTTGCTGAATCACCCACTGTGTATATTAATTCAAAAAAATACAGGCAAAGACTGAAAATAGAGTCTCCACAGTCAATTAACTCCCAGCTAACTCATTTTTCACATGCCTTCTGTATTGATACCAGACTCGAAAAAGGTACCGCATTTATTTAATGGATGAAACATTATCCTTTCAGAAAATGTGGCTGTTTGTCTACTTCTTGATGGTTCATTCATTATTTGGCATTTAGGGATGCTAATGGAGTATATCTATGGCTTTAGGGATCCAGGAGGAATGTGGTGGGGCTATGCATTTGATGGGCCACGTCAACCAGGCTTCATCTACAAAAGAAGTCCACAACTCAATAATATTCTGAAGCCTTAGAAAGTTCAATCTACCATCGAGAGGCCAATGCCAGCAATAACTGAGTTAGGCTGAACTATGTCCCCTCAAAACTCATGTGTTGAAGTCTTAACCCCCAGTACCACAGAATGTAACCCGTATTTAGACAGAGAGCCTTTAAAGTTATAATTAAGGCAAAGCAAGGTCATTTGGGTATCCTATGACTGGTATCCTCATAGATTAGGACAAAGATAGGCACAAAGGAGAGACCACGTGAGGACAAAGGGAAAAGATGGCCATTTGTAAGCCAAAGGAGAGAGCCTTGAAAGAAACAACCCACCAACATCTGGATCTCCTACTTCTCACTTCCAGAATTGAGAAAACAAATTTCTGTCATTTAAGCCACGCAGTGTGTATTATTTTGTTACAGTAGCCCCAGAAAATTTATATAATAATGTCTTCTCCAAACCCTGGAAAGCTTTGGAAAAGGCTTGAAATGAGAATATTTAGACCACTCTACTCCTTTAAAATCCTTCGCTCAAGGGGCGCCTGGGTGGCGCAGTCGGTTAAGCGTCCGACTTCAGCCAGGTCACGATCTCGCGGTCCGTGAGTTCGAGCCCCGCGTCAGGCTCTGGGCTGATGGCTCAGAGCCTGGAGCCTGCTTCCGATTCTGTGACTCCCTCTCTCTCTGCCCCTCCCCCCTTCATGCTCTGTCTCTCTCTGTCCCAAAAATAAATAAACGTTGAAAAAAAAAATTTTTAAATCCTTCGCTCAATGATTTTTGTAGTTGGTCCCTCCAAGCCCTAACCTAACACTTCAAACTCTTTGTCACCCAACATACGTGTGGATAACAGAGGCCAAGAAGTATCCCAGCATCAGCTAGTGCAGGGAACTAATAATCTAGAACCCGGTTCTTGGCCTTGTAGTCTGGGCATTCTTCTCCTCCCCTCCCTTCCCCAACCCAGAGATAATAAAATTCCTGCTTGAATCATGGATTTCACAAGTCCATTGTGCAAACTAAAACGTCATTTATTAACTAATAACTTGAGAATAACACATTACAAAGAACACAAAATAAGACTTTCTAGCTGGGAAAACTGAAGAAAACTTCTCAGAGGAGGAAGTGTTTAAAGAAAGGGCAATGCTTTGGCAATCAAGCTTTTTATACTTCTTAGGGATAATAAAAGCAATTCTAAAAAAAAGAGTTTTAATTTCTCCATCAGTGTATTATTTAGTAAATTACTATTTTCACACTACAAACAGTTTCACCAAAATTCTATGGCTACAACACTACATTTACAATCTGACTGACTCTAACACAATGGTCCTAAAGGAAGGTTAACATGCACCAGAGTTTCTTGGAGGGCTTATTAACACAGACACTGCTGGCACCACTCCCCAAAATACTGATTCAGTAGGTACAAGATGGGTCTAAAGAATCCGCATTTCTAACAATCCCAGGTGATGCCAGGTGATGCCAATACAACTAGACAGTCTTTTGAAAACCACCACTTCAAGAGAATGGCACACTAACAGCAAAGCACGTGTGGTTTATTCTCTGCAAGACTCCAGAGACTAAGGGAGCTTTCTGCAGACATGGAAAATGACTTTCAAAACTGCAAACATTTGCTTTTGATAAAATGATAGCCCATGTTTAAAAGACAGAACAAAATTTTTTCAGCATTTTTGCTTATATACATATATATGTAATATATATATATATATATATATATATACACACACACGTATATATACGTATAATACACACACACACACACACACACACACACACACACACACACACACACATATATATTTGGAATTTTTTCAGGTACTTTTTAGAAAGAAGGTCCAAAGAAAACACATGGGAAATGTCTATGTTAACTCTCTTCCTTCACTTAAAATAACTAGTGGCTAATCAGTAGTTTGATTGAATTACAGTGCTAAGAGAACTGGCAGATAATGATTAGAACTGTTTAGTGCTTTTGCTCATTAATTACAAATGGTTGTAAACCCAGAAAAGATATACCAGACCAACAATGAATACTTTCAAATTCTAAAATAAAACAAAACAAAATCATTAAGTTTCTCGTTCTTAGAGTTAGTAACTCTTGCACAATGCTTCAGATGACATATTTACATTAAATATTTAGGGTATATACCCTACCTTCTTGGTGAAAACTTGTGAAAAAGTGGTTTCCATGCAAGCAGGATGGAAATGACATCTTTTGGGTACTTTCGGCAACCGATCATAGCACATTTCAGCATGTTTAACATCCTTTAACATTTGATCTGCTAATGTGGAAAGACAATGGGCTTTTGTCTAATTAATACGGACTTGAATATGAACTCCACCACCCATATGATGTGGAAAAAATTGCTCAATGGTTCTGCCCCTCAGTTTTCCTGATCTGTATAACACAATCACTAATATCTGCTTTTATTTTTTTTTTTAATTTTTTTTTCAACGTTTATTTATTTTTGGGACAGAGAGAGACAGAGCATGAACGGGGGAGGGGCAGAGAGAGAGGGAGACACAGAATCAGAAACAGGCTCCAGGCTCTGAGCCATCAGCCCAGAGCCCGACGCGGGGCTCGAACTCCCGGACCGCGAGATCGTGACCTGGCTGAAGTCGGACGCTTAACCGACTGCGCCACCCAGGCACCCCTAAAATCTGCTTTTAATAGTGACTGTAAAGATGAAATAAAGTAGTATTAACATTCCTAGTACAATGTGTGCATGTTGACATTCCTTCTGTTCCCTTACTAAATCCTGCTTTCTGCTTTGTTACCTACATACTTACTGTATAGCATAAAAACGATAACTTGGATAACATCTCTCTGGGTGTTTTGTGCACTTTTGTTGTTGATTCAAGGGAACTCTATGCCACATGTGGGGCACAAACTCAGGACCCTGTAATCAAGAGTCACATGCTGTACTGACCGAGCCATCCAGGTGCCCCTTGGATACTCTCTCTTGACTCTTTGATAAAGCCAACATGGTCAGGTTAAATGCTTGCTGAAGCCCCCTTAGGAAGCACATGTGTTAGCATTCATATGGCTTGTCATTTATATTCTGAGTCAATTCACAATTTCTTCTTCACTTGCTCATTCTCCTCCTGGCAATACCTAATGACTTGCTTCACCCACACTCCAGTCCCAGCCGTGTCAATGCTGCCTCCATTCCCTCCTCAAAGGCTTTGCCTTCTAACCTTCCCACCATTGTACTTAGTCTACCACCCCTTAACCTTGGCATTCCCTGCTTGTCACTGCTGTTAGCTCCTAGTTTGTTCATGTGCAGTTGACTGTGAACAGTACTCCACTCCTTGTGCTATTTTGTCTTCAAGAACTCAATCCAAGTCGCAAGGTCTTCTCTACATGGTTTTTAGATTTGAGATTTTAAATACCTCCTTTATCAGAACAAAAGCCGTCTTGTCAGGAATTTGGGGGTTCCCCTTTAAAACCTCTCTTGGGGCGCCTGGGTGGCTCAGTCGGTTGGGCGTCCGACTTCAGCTCAGGTCACGATCTCGCGGTCCGTGAGTTCGAGCCCCGCGTTGGGCTCTGTGCTGACAGCTCGGAGCCTGGAGCCTGTTTCAGATTCTGTGTCTCCCTCTCTCTCTGCCCCTCCCCTGCTCATGCTCTGTCTCTCTCTGTCTCAAAAATAAATAACGTTTAAAAAAAATTTTTTTTAATAAATAAATAAAAATAAATAAATAAAACCTCTCTAATTTTCATCCCGATGTGTTCTATCTGGTTGACACTCATTTCTGTAGCACCTTCAATGGGTCAGCCCCTGTTCTGAGCTCTTTAGATATATCCACTCTTGTCAATCATCACGACAGCCTCATGAGATAGACTCTACCACTACCTATGGTTTATAGATGAGGACACAGAGACGGAGACACCTAAGTAACTTCTCCAAGGTCACATGACTAGGAAGCAGCAAAAGCAGAATCAAATCCCAGGCAGCCTGACGTCAGAGCACACAGTCTGCCAACACTTCAATCTGCTGTCTCTCAGTTCCAGTGCTTCCTATCCTCTCTCAAGATAGCCTCACTCCTCCTGTTCTCTCCTCCAACTCCCATTCATCCCTGCCACACCTTTCTCTGGCCTGTTTCCCTATATATCACCTATGTTTTCTGAAACTTAACCTTCTTCCAGAGCCAAGGCTCTTTCTCCTCTGCCTTCCCTTGAACATTTGCAGATCCTCTCCTTCTACATACAGGCTATAATCAGGTTTCTCTCTTTGCATTTCTTGCCAGACTTTTCTGAAATGATTGCTCTGCTCGTGCTACCTCTTTCTGTTAATTATCTAATTTTTTTTTTTACTTAACTCCTAAATACTGGCTTTTATCTACTGAGACAGAACTTTGAAAACTAACTAGTAACTTCTTAATAAATAAAATTACTGTTATCATCATCCTTGACTTCTCACTATCATTTAGCTTTGGGGGGGCGGATATAATTTAGCCCTCTTAAATACCTTCCTCTTGAAATATTCGTTTCTTGGGTCCAATGCATTACATTGACTTGGTTCTTATCTTCTTTTCTTGCAGACAGTTATCCCTTGATTTACCTTCTTCACTTTCTCCCTCTCCCACTCCAGGTTCCTAAAAGTGGGTGTACCTCATGCTTACCCCTCAGCCTACTTGTATTTTGGTGCTACAGTATATGCTGTGCTGGTAATTCTCAAAAATAGCATGCATCAGAATAGTCTGTATGGCTTCTTATAACTCTGGGCCCCAACATCAGAGTTTCCAATTCAGCTTCTCTGGAATTGTGTGTGATCAGGCACAAGAATTTAAATGTCTTAACACTGAAACCTCAGCAGAGACTCTCCAATTAGAGCCATTTGATTTTCCCCGTTGGGTGTTAAATGGTCATCTCAAATGACACAACATATTCTGTTTTCTCCCTACTCTGAAAACATTTCTAGGGAAGAAGCAAGTGAGGTAGCAAACTGTTCACAGGGTAGAGATTACAGAGAACTGGAGATCTCTAGCCCAGGATGAAGGAGCATCTGTTTTTCATCTGTAGCCATTGTTACCATGAAGGAGTATGATCCTGATGCTGCTAAGCTTCCTGATTTTTTTTGAAAGAAACCTGGATTTTCTAGCAAAATTTTTCAAAGTTTAAGTCTCAGCGTTTTTGTAGAAACAATGTGAAAGCCAAATAAAACTGCTCTCGTAGATAGACTTGAACCTGAAGACCATCACTTTGTGATGTTGGCACCAATGTCTTCCAGCCTCTCCTCTCTCTGAATAACATAGGCCCTTCAAGGGTAAACTGCACGTTCTGACTTTCTGGTCTACTGGCTTTTTTTTTCCCAAATCTGAATAGTTGTGCTCACAGCCAGTATATAATCACAACATCATCATCATCATCATCATCATCATCATCACCTCCACCATTATTTATTATTACTATTATTTTACTGTTGTGTGACATAATCTTCTTGTTCTCTATGAGATTGTCTCTTTAACCAGACCTTGATTTTTCAGGGGTCAGGCTTCTCTGATCGTCTTTAAAATACCCAGTGTAGAGCTTGATGCATAATAATTCTCTCTGAAAAATCTGTTGATTTTTAAGTCACTTTTACGGAACTGCCAGTGTTTTTCTACATCAGAAACACCGATGAATGACGGGACTACCCTTATCCACAAACACGTATGTTTCTACCATCAGTTGAGCACCTGCTACATGCCAGCCACTACACAGAATATATTAGCTATTTTATTCCGAATTCTCACAACTACCTAAGAAGTCAATATTAGTATTCTGATTTTTTAAAGATGAAAAGAGAAGGTAGATGTATTAAGCTACTTGCTCAAGCAGACACAGCTATTGAATTATACTGATTACATTTAAATTCAGGTGCCTTTGGCTATAAAACCCTTACTCTTTCCTTGATATCGCACTGTCATCAATACATAATGAACAAGCCTGGATACGAGTCGGTCCTCTGGCCTGCCAAAGGGCCAAAAAGATTTTTAAGTCTTTTGCAGATGTTGGACATGATTAGTGCCCTGAATGGCGGAAGAATGACCCACATTCACTGGAAATAGTATAGCTGGACATTCATCATTGATTGTTAAAACTCATTTCCAAAGAAACCTATTCCTTAAAGAAGCTTGTGACTTCACAGCATGTAGAATGTTCTAGTAGGACTGTGAATCTAGTTTCAACTGAATGCACAATGAAAAACAGCATCACAGCAAAATTTTGCTGTTTGGGAAAGATATCGAACCACAGATTCTGAAAATTCTGGCATTATCTATGCCCTCAATAGTATAAGAGAAAACCGTATCAGATGTGCAGCATATGTAACCATTTTGAGGGCCATATTTCAGAAGCAGTGGAGTTGAGCTGTTGAGAGCACACTCTTGGTTTCCACGGTATCCCCTGGTACCAAAGAATGTAATCAGGTTCTCAGAGAAATTTCGTGATGGTGCTGATTGCTATTAAAGTAGTAATTCCCAATCCTGCCATCGTCACTTAGCTTCATTCTAATTCCCTCTTAGGTTTTCTGTGTCACTACCCTCACCCTCCTCATCGCAACTTGTGTGACATCTTTCTTATGCCTATTCTCTCTTCCCCAAACAGCTAATTTCAATTTTGGTTATAATCCAACAGACATTGAGCATATTCATATTAGCCAGTGCACTCTATCAGCAATTGTGTTAATGACAAAAATACAAAATGCATTGTATTGTTCTACACTGTAACTCATCCTGTCCTGATAATGAGGATGAGTTACTCATGGGTAGAGAATAGGTCTTACTCATTTTCTATCCCTGGCCTTACACACAGAACTCACTCACTAAGTGTTTGGTAGATGAGTAAACAAATGACTGAATACTGCAGATCCAACATCAGATAAGACAGTCAGGATGGCAATGGGAATCAAGTTTATCTGGGCAGAGATATATCTCCCACTTCTCACGTAGCAAAGTATATATCCAACTGATGATGCTACATCACGTTTTATATCTTATGTTCAGCACATTCACTGCCTCTCATTCAAAAAGAGAGTGGGCTGTAACATCACTCAGGAGCCAAACTAAGACCTAGTTTTAAAGTCTTTACTGTAAAGTGTTTTATGGCACTATATTATTTGAAATCTACAAAGAGACCCGGAGAAGAAAGTGACATAAAATACTGAGAGACAAATTTCATATAGTACAGCAGCTGCTGTAAGGTTTTAATGGATACACAGTTTTTACTCTTGGAATGAGGAAGTGCCTAATACAGGGGACTCCATAGCAGTTCCCAGGGAGATTTGTCTGTAGAAGAATGATAGTCTTGAGCTGTCTGTGGAATCTTTCTGAGCTTCATCACTTTCAAAAATGCATTTCTGTGATTAAGTAATACAAGATTCCCACTGCGTCATTTAAAAAAATCAGAACTCACAATGGGAAAAATGGACAAAACCATACAATGTAGAAAGAAGCGGGGCGAGGAAGGTAATTTTTTTTAAAGCTCACAAATACACAAAGCAGAAAAGATGAGAATCAAGCCCAACTTTCAAGTAATTCTCTTATCCTTAATTCTAAACACTTATCAAACAAAATACCCAAGTGGATAGGAACACAGCCTTTTCTTTTTCTTTTCTTTTTTTGTCAACACATCCATCTCTGCATTAAGTTGTGAGAAGTATATTGGACTAAGCGGCTCTGTGTCACTCCCCAAGATTCAGACTCTGTGGATCAATAGCAGGAAGCCCACTGTCCAATGGATATTCAAATAATTGATAACATAAATCAGTGGTGCTGTCCAATTACCTATGAGAGGATTATGTGCCTTATAGATTCTCTGTATTATCCATAGCACTTTTTAAATTATATGTAATATACATCTAACTAGCACATCAGGTAAGTGGGAAGACGTAATAAAAGAATGCATGCTAAGCCTTTTATCTTAGTGAAAAGCTTACAGTAGATATTCAAAAACAGTACTTGCTGGGTGATGATCAGTCTCTCAATTATTTAACGGTCAGAAAATTCAGACTGATGTTATAAATAGATTCCAAAAAAAACATAATTAAGAAAGTGAGTAGATGGCAAACTTTGTTTAATTCAGTGACTTCTGGTTCATTTGTCGTAACCCTTCTCACTCTTACTGCAAATGTACACAGACACACAGCCCTGAGTGCCTGCCTTTCATTCCACTGGGGAAATGTTTTGCATGAGAAAGAACACACCTATGGCACTTGAGAAGGTCGTGGGCTAAAGGGAAAACACAAGAAAAAATCAGCTATTCGTCATATGAGCAATGGTTACAGATGTGTATTACATAATAAGAATTCACCTTGATGTATATACACAGACAAGATGTGATATATTCTGCTCAGGAGGTGGCCGCCTCTTCACTTGTCTTAAAGTTAACTACTGGTAAGCCAAAGTAAAAGTCGATACATTTAGATGGCATGTATTTTTCATATGCATGAGAATATAATTGGTTCCACTTTTCTTAACACTAAATGTAATGAAAAGCCACATTTCACGCCCGTAAACCTGAAATTCTATTAATAGTCTTCAGCCCACACCTCACCTGAGTACTGACATTTTAATAAGTTGATTATTTTCTCCATTTTAGAGGGAATATATCTCATAAAGTCCGATTTGGAAAATGTAGGAAAAAAATAGAAAGATGGAAATTATTCATTATTTCAACACACACTCTATTTGTTAATATCCTTTTCTATATACATTTGTTCTGATTTATGTGTTTCATATAATCAATCAACTTATATAATCTTATACTCGGCACTGAGACTTTGAAGGACTTTCTATATGATTTTTAAGAATAAACAATGTATTTAACATAAAAATCCTTTCACTACTGTTAGAAAATGTTAACCACATCAGCCACACACAAACAAGCAGGCATGAAAACTAGTGGTGATCCTCACTGGGTGGTTTGTCTTTTACATACTTAAAAAGGAATCTTTATTATCACCAACTCATCCATTAATTACCTTATTTCTTCAGTGACTAGTTACCAAGTACCAAAGAATACCCTCAGGAATATAAAGGTGACAGCTCATTTACTGCATTTCTACTCTCTTGGTTTTGTTTCAAGTGTAAGTATCATCATTCCAATGTATGTTCCCATAATGAGAAACTTTGAAAGAATGAAGGTGTGGGCAGCTGACAGCTCCTAACGAAAACGTCTAACGGCTATTGTAGAATTAGTACTGCTACAGGTATCTTGTGAGCTAACATTCACTGTTCCCTCCTAGAAATTGCATGTTTCTCCAAAAAATAGCATTAGAAAGCACAGAGAACTGTGTTTTGTGTACGTGTGTGTATAGAGGGGTCCCTTTCTACAGCCTCAACAGCGAGGTCACATAGAAGGATGTAATCTTGTTTGAGATATCAGTAGTATTTCTATTTAAAGTTGGTGATACACTGAGAGTTCATTCACCGCACATAAGTCACATGTCTTTGAAAGATGCAGAGGAATCTTTGACACTTTGGAACTTCAAATTCCTATTACGTGGCAGCTGAGTATTTTGAAGAATTTACTACAAATTACATTTTAAAAAACAAGCAGACACTTTAAAAACTGAAAATACACATCATTTTTGACATCATTTTCCATATTGTACTCAAAGATTTAAGTTTGGGAGAGCCTGGGTGGCTCAGCTGGTTAAGCGTCGGACTTCAGCTCGGGTCATGATCTCACAGTTCGTGAGTTATAGCCCCGCAGTCAGGTTCTGTGCTGACAGCTTGGAGCCTGGAGCCTGCTTCGGATTCTGTTGTCTCCCTCCCTCTGTGCCCCTCCCCTACCTGTGCTGTCTCTCTCTCTCTCAAAAATGAAAAAAATAAACATTATATAAAAAAAAATTTGTAGTTAGTCATGGATAATTTTTTTTTTTAGATTTTAGTGTTTATATCCATATACCGTCTTGCTTTGTGTTACATTTGTTACCGTTCATAATACTGAGTTTATTATAATTCAAATTAAAAGTAAATTATATATTATATATAATTATATATATTATATAATAATTATAATAATTATATATAATATAATATATATTATAATTATATATCAACTAAAATTATATATGTGATTGTTATATGTTATGTATAACATATATATGTATATCTATATACATATGTATATATATTTATATGTTATGTTATATGTTAACTTAGGTAAATATATTAATAAGTATATGAATGAATATTGAATATGTGAAAGATGATTTATAACATGTAAAAGATGTAAATGTTTTTTTAGATGAATGTAAATCATGGGATTAAGAAATTAATTATTATCTCATTTATTTGTTCATTTTTAATTTAAATCCAAGTTAGTTAACATGTGTGTAATAACGATTTCAGGAATAGAATTTAATGATTTATCACTTACATTTAACACCGAGCGCTCATCCTAACAAGGGCCCTCCTTAATGCCCATCGCCCATTTAGCCCATCTCCCAACCCAACACCCCATCAGCAACCCTCAGTTTTTTCTCTGTATTTAAGAGTTCCTTAAGGTTGGTTTCCCTCTCTGTTTGTATATTATTTTTGCTTCCCTTCCCCTATGTTCATCTGCTTTGTTTCTCAAATTGCACGAGTGAAATCACATATGTGTCTTTCTCTGACTTATTTTCCTTAGCACAATATGATCTAGTTCCATCCATGTTGTTGCAAATGGCAAGATTTCATTCTTTTTGATCACTAATATTCCATTGTATATTTAAGAAATTATTAGGGGGACCAGGGTGGTTCAGCTGATTAAGTGTCTGACTCTCAGTTTCTGCTCAGGTCATGATCTCATGGTTTTGTGAGTTCAAGTTCCATGTTGGGCTCTGCACTGACAGTGGAGAGCCTGCGTGAGATCCTCTTTTCTCCCTCTCTATCCTCCCTGCTGCTCACGCTGTCTCTGTCTCTGTCAAAACATAAACTTAAAAAAAATTTTTTTAAGAAATCATTGGCTGTAATTGTGAAAAATCTTGCTTACCTCTCTCTAGCCCCATTTTCTACACTTTCCTTCATAGATATCCCTACTGTATATTCTGTGATAAAATATCCCTTGCTTTTCTCTATTGTTTTAACATACACATATCATGTATATCATTTAGTTTTGTTCATGTTAGAACTTTACTTAAATGAATCATAGTTCACATATATTACTTCAACTTGCTTATTTTCACTTAACATTTTCTTTTTTTTTTTTTCTTTGAGAGAGAGGTGGGGAGAGAGAGAGAGAGACAGACAGACAGACAGACAGACATAGAATCTGAAGCAGGCTCCAGGCTCTGAGCTGTCAGCACAGAGCCTGACGCGGGGCTCGAACCCATGAACTGATCTGAGCTGAAGTCGATGCTTAATCGACTGAGGCTCCCAGGTGCCCCAACATTTTCCTTTCTTTTTCTCACTTAACATTTTAAATTATTAATTTAACTATGTTGTTGCAAGGGACTGTGATTCTTTTGTTTTCACTAGGTTACAGTGGTCCTTTGAATAAATAGGTAATACTTTGTTTATCAGAGGCCCTGTCCATTTTCGCTTAGGCTTATCTATACACATCTTTTTATGTTTGCCATTAAAAACACTGCTGTTATTAGTGGTTTCACATCTATTTCCTGGTGTGAACATGCAGCAGTTTTGTGCGGCTCTATGCTCAGGAGGGGGATTGCAGTGACATGCAGAATACATGTTGTTTCCCAAAAGTGTGTATCACCAGAACAGCAGGTTCTTCACAATCTTACCAACATTTAATGGTGTAGACTTCTGTAACATTTCCTAAACAAGTGAGAAAATATTATCACTCTTTGTAAGATTTCCAAATTTTACGGGTTACTAAACAATGCATTAATGAAACTTGATGGGCAAATGTAAATTAGGCAAAATTTCCAGGCATACCTTTTCCACTCTTTGTGAGGATCAACATGCTGTAACTTTACTGAGTCATGAATCAGTTCCAATACATGGTATTATTTTTTAGGAGAGGTAATGTTTCTAATGTTATATCCTATTATGTCCCTATAATTCACCACGCTTTGAAGCAGAATCTCGGAACTGTCTGTATGTATGTGTAACTTTAAGTATATACAGGCTAGAATAGCAACTGAAAATAACATGATCTAGGGAGCATCCATGTTTCCAAATACTTGTTCCTTAGAAGGTTCTGTCCACATAAGATTTGGGTCATTCTAAGGCAATTTACATTAGGTCTGGAGAAAATGGTTCTAGCCCAGAAAACGGACTCCATATTAAATAAACTAAATAAATAACTGAAATAACTCAAATAATAAGCATTCAACAGTCAAAATAAAACTGTGTTTCCTGGTGTTGCCATAGAGACAAAATTAAGAGCTGAAGTAAATGTTTCTCTTATTTCAAGTCATTTCTCAAATACTACGTAAGCTATTATAGTTCTGTCTACACAGGAAAGCCCAAACCCAAGTCCTACAAAGTTATTGTATTGCACCGAGTACTCAGGATCAGCCACTTAACTTATTCCAGATTAGGTGAACATCACACGATGTTTCCCCAAGTGTAATGTCTATATAAAAAGTTGAGCCTTCCCGGAGGGAACATATGGGTATTGTGTACGGTTATCTAAACAAGCTTATGTTCTCTCAAGCCACAAGCCTTCTGGGGGATCTGCCACCACAAGAGTCAGAGGACCTGAAGAGCTTTGGGTTTACCTTCCTTTTCGAAGGATGGAAAATTTGGAGAACATCAACAATGTAGCATGTAAACTGCTGGCAAACCCATCAATTCACTGTAAAACCACAAAATCAACAAAAGCAGTCTGATTTACGGGCTCTTTCATGACCTTCAAGTCACTTCC
This sequence comes from Herpailurus yagouaroundi, assembly GCF_014898765.1. Lineage (NCBI taxonomy): Eukaryota > Metazoa > Chordata > Mammalia > Carnivora > Felidae > Herpailurus > Herpailurus yagouaroundi. Next base: position 13,450,563 of record NW_024412400.1, read on the forward strand.
ACTGTCGTATACATCTCTGTATTATACACACACGGGACTACGTTAATGTGGAGCAAAAGACAGCTGAAAGTACTAACAGCATTCCTTGAAAGGTTCAAGTTTAGTTAAAAGGCAAAGAAATTAAACATTATTGATTCCTCTACCCTGACAAAATGCCTAAGTAACTGTCAGTTCCTTAAGTTAATAGTATCATATCTGTGTGTATTTCTTTAAGCCCGACTTTTCCACCTCAAAAGATGTTACATGGTTAGATCTCATGCTTTATGACCTTGCTATTCAAAGTGCAGCCTATGGAGCACAGACTCGTCACCTTGGAGTTTCCTAAAAATGCAGAATTTGAAGCCCTACCCCAGAACTACTGATTTAGGATCTACATGTTAGCAAGATCCCCAGGGATCTCCTATGCACATCACTGTCATAAACCCACTGTTTTGAGACCCGCGCCCCCACACACGGCATGCAATTCCATACGTTTTTGTTGAAACTAAGAGCTACAAGAAATTAACTTTGTATTCAGAGTCCAGATAAATCTCAAGTTGCTCAAACTCTGCATTTGCCAATGTTAACTAGCGTAAAGATAGGTTGGAACTTTACGGGAAGCTCCTGCTTTCCTCTTCTTTCGCAAGACTGTGTACAGCTTTCAGCTGATACGTTCTCGCGGTCTATAGCCAATACATGCAGATGATGCACGGTATGCCAGAATTTAAGTAACAGGCACTTGGGTCTCATCTGGGGAATTCTGTACTATATGCAGGGGAAAGAAAAGCCTGACTTCAAGAATGTGAGAACTCTTCAGAAATTTAACTATACATTTTTCACTTGGCCTAAAATGTACCCATGGCCTTTGGTCAAACAATTTCAGAGGAATCTCGTGGAAATGGGATATGTGTTATCAAGTCTAAATCAACGCCAGTCTTAGGTAAGTAAAGGCTTAGGGACATTGAGCTAAATTTCTCTGGCACCCTATAGTAGTAGCAGTAAATACAATGGCAATCAAACAATTAAGCAAACATTCAAACTGCACAGAGAGTTAAAATTACAGTGCAATTGTTACCTAAATCACACATTAAGAAAAAAAGAAAAAAACAAGACCAACCATGTCTATATATAAACAGTGCTTTAATTTGTTATTGTGCTGAGCTCCATGTGTGTGCCTTGCGTCTGACAAGCCGTTCAGCCTCCTGCTTTCTTAAGTAGGTTTTACTGTTAAATTACAGCTAGAATTAACCAACATGCCAGTACACCATGATATTAATCTCCCAAGTATTCAATCACTTAACAATAGCATCATTATTCTAGAGAATTCTGCTTATTCACTGTTTGTGCATGTTTTCAGATGTTTCATTAAGAGCAATTTTATTTCAATAGAATTCAAAAACTGTGCAAATGAATGATCTAAAAAAAAAAAAAGAGAGAGCCTTAAATATTTAATCTTCCAAAAGGAGGTCAAAAAAAAAGAGGATAATCAAATAATTACTAGGTTGGTGAAATCAAACAATTATTTAAAATTAAAGTGTTCTGGAGAGTTCATGGAAGGGGCACTGAAAGGAGAATGTGAGATGTGGAGGCTGACCTCTGCTTTTCAAGAGAAATCACCGACTTCCAGGTATGTGTCCCGTCAGCTGCCATAATTCAGCTGTGGTTGCAATAATAGTGTTGTGTCTCCTTCTTATGACATATCTACAGCCCTTAATTGGCATTGGTGTGCAGAAATGAGTATAATCAGTGTATCAGAAATGGCTTTCTCTTCAGACTACTGATTTTTATAGTTCATTAGAAGTATTTCTCAAGAGGCATTCATATTGAATTTTGACTTCCAGAATGACCACAAAGGAACAGTTACAGGCAGTGAGTGAGGTCCTGTGGTGAAGTCACGCTGATCCCTGAATTATATCCAAAAGTCGTGAGCCCAGTGTTTCCAGGACCTGCTGCTTACACAGCTGTTTAGACGGCCCAGGGCAAACCAGAAAGACCAACTCTTTTTCTCCTAGGCAATTTTGCCATAATATGCGCGGATCCAAATTGGGATGAATTTTAGGAACAAAATAACAAAGCATGTATGTAAACTACCCTTCACGTGATTTCAAAATCTGTATGGCTGAAAGAATACTTAAAGAAAGGTTAGAAAGTCAATAACGTGAAAAAAAATAAATTAAAAAAAATTAAAAGTCAGTAATATGAGCTAGTTGCTTTGGAAAAATAAGTATTCTGAATAGCAATGACTCTGTCTTTGAAAACACATTTTTTTCAAACTTTACATAAAATATGCCAATGAAAGAGATTTGTCACTATATAGATGTCTGAGCCTATAAATACAAAGTGTATATTTTGAAAGGCCTCCAGGCTCGAGGGGCTCACTAACTATGCAGGAAAAAAAAGATTCAAAGGATATGCACATTCTCCACTATGTTGATCCCAAATCATAAAGCCTTTTAAAAAGATAAATGGAGACCACCTAACAGGCCAGGGATAATAGAAGCCATTTCTCTGGAGGAACAGGTTAATTAATTATTATTAGTTATTTAAGTGCTATAGTGTTCCCATCTCTAAGTATACACTTGCATGTTAGAAACAGTTATTAAAATGTATTGCCAAACTACTAATTGTCAAGCGTCATACCAAGAAGCTGGCATGGTTGTCACCAACAAATCCACTTGCTGACATTTATGTCTTATATTCACGTGACTTCTACTGTGACTTTTCAGAAAGCAGGAAAAAGAAATGGCTGGCTTTGTATTTTCCACTCCCTATCTCTAAAGCCCTTTGCGTGATCTCCATGTATCTTGTAGAGAATGGAAATTATGCTAGATAGGTAAATGAAAGTGTTTATCATCATCATGTTTATCATTTACTATTTATCTGTGCTTTCATAACTATATATCTGGCTTCTTCTATGTTCCAATCATTGTCCTGGGATACAGAAATGAATCAGACTTGAGCTCTATCTCCAAAGTGCTTACCAACTAAAGCAGGATCACAGACACAAAAGTAAATCAGCCCAATGTTGCGTTAGTGGTACACACGTGGTTAAGACTGAAGTGCACGGAATGACATATCATCATGCAACAGGGCAGGCATGGGTGTTATCTATGCTGGGAGCTAGTAATGGGCTGGGGATGAACTGAGGGAGACAGGTATCACAGGCTTCCCAGAGGAAATGGCACTTAAGCTCCATCTCAGGGATGTACATATTCATTTTCTACCCAATGAATAACATTCCACCAGTGATGTTCATCAACAGCCTGTGGACCTAGTAGTCATAAAAAACCGGTACTCATTAATGGCGGCCATAGAAGATAGACACACACAAAGAAGTTTCATGACAAAGGTCCTGGCTTTAGATTGCTTCTAGTTCTGTTGAGGGGTGACCATGGCCTCCAACAATTCATTGGACACCCTAGTCAGGATGATTATCTGGTCTTCTTCAAACTCAATTTTGTTATTTTTTTAAATGTTTATTTATTTTTAAGAGAGACAGACAGACAGACAGACAGACAGAGAGCAAGTGGGGAAAGAGTAGACAGGGAGGGAGACACAGAATCCAAAGCAGGCGCCAGGCTCTGAGCTATCAGCACAGAGCCTGATGCGGGGCTCAAACTCACAAACTGCGAGATCATGACCTGAGGCAAATTCAGATGCTTAAACAACTGAACCACCCAGTTGCCCCTACAATTTTGTTATTTTAAAGGAGAGGGTGGAGGTGCTGGGAAGCAGAGGAGAGCGACCTTCAGCCTAAACTCTACTATCTTGAGCAAACTGTTCTTCTGACAGCTTGAACCAAAACAAACATCTTGCAGTTGACCACTCACCCACCTTAGAAGGGGGGTTAGAGACCTGTCCATTGTTTTTCACCCATTCAGGGCCTCACCTCCTGTGCCCCATCCTGACTATAACCATAGACTTACTGAGTTTTCTTCATCTTTCTTTATATCTTTATATGTTAGAAATTCTTAGAGTCCAGGGGAGTGATCAGGCTGATTTCCTCCTCAATTGTGGTCCATTTTCACACAAGTTATTTAAGGGCTGTAAGTGTCCAAGAAGCAATAAGATCACTATAGACTTTTGAGGGTCTCAAATACCTCAATTACGCATTATGTAGAAAACGTTTCACTGGTCAATGAGGGGACCTGGCTGGCTGTCAATTCTGCAATGTACTTTCCCATGTGGAATGTAAGGTGGGGCAGCATCTTGTCCCTTAAGAATACTTACAGCAACAGAACACTCTATTTACTTTGCTTGCCTAACTTCCACAAGATGGCATAATGCAGTGTGCAAATAAAATAACATTTTGGGTGATACGGAATAAAAGAGGATGAAGTACATCGAGTCTTCAATGCCAACCAGAGAATTTCTAAGTAATGAGGGTGTCCACTTCTACTCACGTGACCCTGGACTAACACTAAGTGTCCCAGCTCTTGTGACCTAGAGGGGGAGTTTCTGTAATTCAGAAATATAATTCAGAAATTCACTCTGTCAGCGAGGCCCTTCTCTGAGGTTCCCCACGCCCGCCACTCCAGCTTAAGGGAACTCTCAGAATACTCTGTGCTTTTCCTCCATAGTTTCTAGTAGCTTCGTGTCCCCTCCTTCATTAGACTTAAAGATTCACAGGGACATCATCATATGTATACTGGTGTCCTTGATATCTCAACACCTAGCACAGCACCAGTCACATAATAAGCACTTGCTAAAAATTTCTCGAGTCTGTATCTAAAAATCTGTAGCTATCGGGGAAAAAAAAAGGTTAACTTTGAAATTGCAATCTTAGTTGTCTGAAGTCATTTTGTGTTTCTACGCAAAAGCAATAATCAAAGAGCTCTCGTTGGTAAATCCATCCTTCTAGCTTATGGATTTATCATCCTCAACAACCTAACTGTGGTAGCAATCTATGATTATACATTTTGGCACAACATCAAAAAGTAGCTTTACTGATACTGCTAAATTAAGAGAAACAGGGATGAAGTAGGTGTTATATCCATCCCAAGGGCTGGGTGACATTGGGAAAAGCAGAACAAGTGGCATTATCCCAGAAATAACATTTAAGAAGCAGCCAAGAAAAGTGAGATGTAGCAGATCTACAGCTAAAGACAGGCATCTGCCAATAATTGCGCCCAGAAAGACTGCCCAGAAAGCCTAATGAATGGGCAACAGAAGTAAATGAGAATAGGATATACCACCCAATTAGGAGGTGATACATGATACTGTATGAGCACAAAAGTAACCAGAGATTTATCAGTAAGTATTTGGAATTAACAAGATTAAATGAATAAATAGCATAGTTTGAAGACAACTTCTCCCAAAAGGAGGCACACAATCTAAAGTTGATGTGAACACCACTGAGACAGGATCTGTAGAGAAATGGGATTTAACTGAACAAATGAAGCTGTAATTCAGAAATAAGATTAACAGTGGTAATTAGGACAGAATCTTCCTGGAGTGTAATTCTTTATATTTTATCATGCACTTTAATCATCCAGTCTCATAATATATTATCACTCCGTTTTCAAGAGAAAGAAATAGATACTTCGGAATTTAATTTGCCCAAAATTCACAAGGCTAATACGTGGCAGATCTGAAATCAAAAGCCTGGACTCCCTTTTATATTGAAGCTTCCTGTTGTCACAACTCCAAATATTAAGGATTCACAAATATTTCACAGCATAGAGCAACACTTCCTACTTCTATATACATTATCTCAAAAGCTCCTCCTGCACAACGTTGCAATAGGACCGAGGTGTATGCTTTCCAAATCCTTGTGTATCAAAGCCTGTTTCTGCAATTGTAATAGCTTCTTAACACTTTGAAACTGCGTGAAACTAGGGATGTCATTTTGTTGTTGTTGTCATTGGTGTTCCTGTCTGCATCATAAGCGTGTCCTGGAGAGAGGGGCTATGGCATGGGAAGGTTGCTGAAGATCTGGAAAGGTAAAGCCGAATGAGGCTTTGGATTTCAGGAAGGAAGATGAGAAGACAGAGAAAGGAATGGATGTGATGGCCAAGCATCCCTCTCTGAAAGCAGAGACAGCTTTCAGAGGGTTGGGGAATCCCTACAAACATCAAGCATAATATACAATGAAAGGGTTCTATAAAGGAGTGGAGGGCACCTGTTGGGATGAGCACCGGGTATTGTATGGAAACCAATTTGACAATAAATTATATTTAATATAAAAAATAAAAAAAATAAAGGAGCCCTTGGATGATTCTCAGTTAAAACAAGAAGTCCATGAAAGGAAGAAGAGAGAACTGGATGTTACAGAGAAACAACAGCAATACAATGAGAACATCAAGATAGGACATCTGCCGGAAACTTCAGGAGTCCCATTGGAGATGATCGATAGGAAGCACCATTTCTGGACTATTTTGCATTGGGGTTCTCGGTTAGGGAAAATCAACTTTGGACTGGAGAAGTTGGATTGAACTGATGGCGAGATCATAAAAGGAAGATGAGACTACTGAGGATAAGTCCTCTCCCAGATGAATTAAGCGATAACAGGGAGAATAAAACAGAATGACCACTGCTAAGAGAGTTATTTAAAATGGAGCTATGAGGACATTGAGGAGGTGGGACTGAGGCACATCGTCTGTCTCAAATTCTTGGAATTTTTGCTGCTCTCAGCTAAAAGCCAAAGCATCTGCTATTACACATAAACAGACTTTCTTCCTGACATTAGCCCTAGCAACCAATTACATACAGACCAGTGTAACTGTAGCCATACCAGCACCAATCACCTTTTCTTCAAGCAATTTATGCGAATCCCCTCCTTCCTCTACAAAAATCCTAACCTTCTGTCTCTCCCTGGAGCACTTTTTTTTTTAGGTTAGTCAAATCTATGTCTCCGGGATTGCAATCCCTAGAATCCCAAATAAATGCACATATTTTATTTCACAGCTTGCAGTTTTGTCTTTCACTGGTTGACAGGTCCATTCAGGGAACAGGTGTTAGGAAACTAAGGTGGGCCAGGTGCTCTCAGAGGTCAACCAATATAAATGAGTTAACTCCTGGGAAACACATACTGTTTCTGTAAGTCCTTACAAAGTTTATGTCTCTAACCCTGATCTCCCCTTCCAGCACTATGCCCAGTTCACCAACTGTCTCCCATGTGGTGAGTAGAAACGATTAAAACTTTCTATTTGCATTTAGTTTGAGTTAAAAATATAAAAGGAATTAAGCATCACTAACTACAGTAAGCATCACCAAACATTTACTATGTAGACGGATACCCAGCTCCTCTCTCAGTTCTTATGTAAGTTATTCAAGTGTCACCTAGGGCAGTGGTACCTCAGAGTGGGCTCCATAGATCAGCAGTGGCAGAATTCAGGGGCCCATTAAAGCTGCAATTCATGGGAGTCTTGGGTGGCTTAATCCGGCTCTTGATTTCAGCTCAGGTCATGATCTCACAGTTCGTGAGATCAAGTCCCACATTAAGCTCTGTGCTGACAGGGTGGAGCCTGCTTAGGTATTCTCTCCCTGTCTCTCTCTCTTTCAAAATAAATAAATAAACATGAAAAAATTTAATGCAATTCATATCAGGGAGCTCAATCAGTTAACTTGATTTTTTGAACTCACAGTTCATGGGATCAAGCCCTGCTAACAGCACAGTTTCTCTCTCTACCTCTCTCTGTCCCTCCCCCTCAAAACAAAGAAACGTCTTTTAAATTCAATTCATATTAAATTTGTGAGGCAATTTCTCCTACCCCAGACTTTCTGAATCAGAATCTGGGGAAGGGGCAGGAAAAAAAAAATGGGACATAACAATCTTTTTAAGAAATTCTCCAGGTGATTATTAAACACACAAAGAAGCATTTACTTAAGGTATGTGAAGTCTCCTGTGGGAATATATCATTTATATTTCATTTTATTCTGATTCATATTAGGAAATCGTTTTAATCTGGGTTCAGTATATGCAGAAATACAGATATACAAATACATGAACACACACCTGCAATAAACCTTTCAGGAAACAAAATGGTTACTATGTGTAAAACACTCTGATACGTTGTATTCTATTCTGTTCTATTCTATTCTATTCTATTCTATTCTATTCTATTCTATTCTATTCTGTTACCCATCTGACTGATCTCAGAATCCCTTGATTGTAACTAGCACATTGGAAAATACTATTCTATTGTGTATACTCAGAAAAGACTTTGGGACAGTGGACAGACTTCTACCAATAGTGTACTGATTTTATTTGGCCGGGAGAAAAGACCCAAGGGCACTGACAATTACCTTGTTGCATTTGCGAGGTTGTTATCCTAAAGAAGAATTAGTTTTGTGCTGTATGGCAAATGTATTTTGATTTGTTACAAGAAAACACCTCATAAACAATGAGGGTTGATCAACAGTGACATGATATATATCATGAGGCAGTGAGTTCATCTCATTAGAAATGCTCAAGCTAAGCTATGGACCACTTGGCAGTTGGGTTTCAGATGGAACTCAAGCTTTAGAAAATCCTTTTCACTTAAACGTGTTTTAATGCCCACTCAAACCCTGTGATTCCATGGTTCTTTCAATTCTGGATTCTTGCTTTGCATGAACACATTTCTGATCTAAATTTTTTCTACTGCACTTACTCAAAGGGCCTGCATGACAGAAATGAAATGCACCTAAGGCAGACATGTCTGAAGTTAGAAACGGTACACTTCGCAGTTGGCACACTGCTGTGATTATTCCCTTCCCTTTGGCTCCCCTCCCACCTCTACAGTCTTCATGGCCTGGGTGGTTGCTCTAATCACTTTTTATTCCCAGCACCTATCACAGCATCTTAAACATACCTGGCAATCAGCAGAAACTTGCTGAATTAGTTAAAGACTGAATGAATGAACATCTCTCATGATGATAAGCGCTGTGCCCAGGAAGCACAGGACAGTTTATAAGAATATAATTTGCCTTTATGGCATCCTAAACAGATAGGTAACAAATAATGCTAGTCCTTACTTTTTTTTTAGGTGAACGTTACATGTTCATGTAATTGTTCAGCTGGTAGTAGGACAAAAAGAGAATACAAATCAAGTCTTCAAATGCTAAACGAGCTCTGCCTGATGGCACTCCTGATGAGAAGTATTCTCATGGCTAATAGTATTGCATGATATGGTATGTAATTAAACCATAAAAGCATGTGGGGAGGGACGGCGGTGAAGTTTAAGCCAAACAACCCAACTTTGTCAATTTACTTATTAAAGATAATGAATAAAAGATGATGGGGGTTTATCAACGGACTTTGGAAAATGGCCGGCATATAACAGGCTGTGAATAACTCATTGGTCTGTGGGAACAAATGACTTGTGAGCTCCACCTACACATCCCGGCAATCTCCACCACCCTGTGTGCCTGGTCGTGAATCCATTCGATTTATATGGCAAATACAGAGTGGTAAATAAGATACAGTCTTTGCATGAAAGGAGCTTACATTCTAGTTGGAGGGGAGGGCAATAATTTAAATATGTAATTGTAGAGGTGCCTGGGTGGCTTAGTAGGTTAAGCGTCCAGCTCTTGGTTTCAGCTCAGGTCATGATCTCAGGGTTTCATGGGTTCAGGCCCGCATCAGGCTCTGTGCTGGTAGCACAGACCTTGCTCGGGATTCTCTCTCTCCCCCTCTCTGTGCCCCTCCCACAGTCATGATGTCTCTGACTCTCTCAAAATAAATAAGCAAGCTTTAGAGGTACCTGGGTGGCTCAGTCAATTAAGCGACCAACTTCAGCTCAGGTCATGATCTCACAGTTTGTGACTTTGAGCCTTGCATCAGGCGCTATGCTGACAGCTCAGAGCCTGGAACCTGCTTCAGATTCTGTGTCTTCCTCTCTCTCTGCCTCTCTCTCTCTTTCTCTCAAAAATAAATAAAAACATTAAAAAATTAAAAATAAATAAACTTAAAATTTTTTTTAAAGATTTAATTGTAATACAATATGGGTTAATTAGTTAAGGACTAAGTATAGGATCCTATCCAAAAATTCAGAAAGCCATCTTGTCTAATCTGAGAGGAATCAGGAAGGTCTTTTTAGGCAAACTGTGATGTAGACTGTTACCTGAACTGGTGGGTAGAGCTCACCTAGGTAGGAGGGTGAGGGGGTAGGGAGAGTATTCCAGGCAGAAGTAGCAGCAGATATAAAAGTCTGGAGGCAAAAGATGCCGTGGCAATTATAGTGAGGTAAGTTTATTAATGTTAAAATAGTGAGTGCACGGTGACAGGTGCTAAGAGTAAGGCTGGAGAAGAAAATGGAAAATCTAGTTGATGCTGAGTGGCCTTTAAGACATTCAAGGACAGTAGGACTACTTGAAGGGCTCTTGGCATACAGGTGACATTATCTGGGTCACATGACGTAAAGCTAATAGTAACTGCAATGTGGAGTACAGACTAAAGGGTCTTTGTTAAAAGCACAGGGAACAATCAAGAGGTCTATTCAGTAAGAGACAGCAGGACCCTGGTTGAAGACAGTAGTAGGGAGGATGAAGGACAGAGGATGGACAAACTGAGGAGAAATGCAGGAGGTAGACATGACAGGGCTTGGCAACTGACTGGATGTGGAGGTGGAAAAAGATGAGGAGTTAAGCATGTCTCCCTCTGGTTTGAGTGAGTCGATCTACCTCTATGCCAACATACACCGTATGCTGCACCCACGAGTGAACCTGGGCTGCAGTGTGGCCTTACGGGTGCCCTGTGATGGCCCATTCACAGCGCTGCCTCATCGTAACACGAGGCCATCTCCAAAGGTATTTTCCAGGGGGTGCCTGTGTGGCTCAGTCGGTTAAGTGACCGACTTCAGCTCAGGTCATGATCTCACAGCTTGTGAGTTCAAGCCCCACATCCGGCTCTGTGCTGACAGCTGGGAGCCTGAAGCCTGCTTTGGATTCTGTGTCTCCCTCTCTCTGTTCCTCCCCCACTTGCATTCTCTCTCTCTCTCTCTCTCTCTGTCAAAAATAAAAAAAGATTAAAAAAATTTGTAATTAAAAAATTTTTAAAAATTAAAAAAAAAAAAGATATTTCCCAGGTCTACTCATCTGATTACATCTTTTCCACACTATTCTGTCTTTGTCACTCTTGTATAAGAGTTGTTTATATACTTGTTTTCTTTTTCTTGTGATAAATTTTTTTTAATTTTTTGAAATAAAGGTTTATTTATTTTTGAGAGAGAGAGAGAGAGAGAGAGAGCGAGCATGAGCAAGGGAGGGGCAGAGAAAGCAGAGGAGAGAAAGAATCCCAAGCAGGCTCCACACTCTGAGCACAGAACCCAACACGGGGCTCGATCCCAAGACCATGAGCTCATGACTTGAGGTGAAATCAGGAGGCAGATTCTCAACCAACTGAACCACCTAGGCAGTTGTGACAGCTCTTGTGAGAACTCTCAAGCTCTACTTTCTTAGCAAGTTTCAAATAGGCAATACAATATGACTAATCATAGTCACCATGCTGCACATTACATCCCTATGGTTTATAACTGCGGGTTTTTGCCTTTTGAGCCCCGTCACCCATTTCACCAACATACACTTGCTAAACTCCTGTGCTAGGCCTCCCTTTACTCCTGTATTTTTAGGGCTATGGCAGGACATTTGCCTTGCCAGCTATTTCTTCGATCACTTTCCACACACAAACACTTGGTTTTTTAATTGAAAATACTTAAACATGCAAGAGCTTAATTTTTTTTCTGAGTTTTCTCAAATACTTATGCATGCACACATGTTTGAGTAATGTCTTGGAAGTACAACACCTATTTTTTTTTCTATTAGAAAAAATCTATTAGTGGGAAAATGGTCATTACATTCCTATGAATCTTAATGAATGCATCCTTCTGGTACTGTTCATAATCCCACATAGGATGAATAAAAAGATGCATGTACTATAACCAGTGGTACGCAGAGGATTGGATAAATTGCACAGGGAAGTTCCCCAGAGTGAATTAGCATCAATAATACATGAATATCTATATTCTATTCTGAGTCAAGCTCATTGCTGCTACTGAAAATCTATTGTGCAGATAGTTGTGCTCAGGATGTGCCTTTATGCATCCAATACTTTATTTTTAGTTAATATTGCATTAACTTCTGTATTAGAGCAGATTATAGGGGGTGTGGAGTATCTTCTGGAAAATGCATTTTTTGTGAAAATGGTCTCATTTTTCTTTTCCGAATTAAACACTCAAGATAAACATGGAGTGCTTTGGCTGCCACATAATTTTAAAATAAGATCTACTTCAAATAAAAATTCCTAATCACTACTTATAAAACACTCCACAGAAACTATTTTTTCTAATTCTATACCCTACCACACACCCAATTTGGATTAAACAAAATGGTGACTATAATATTAAATATTCATGATACACATATAGCTGATCCTCATTATTCATAGATTCTGTATTTGTGAATTTGCCCACTCACTGAAATTTATTTCGGACTGGGGCACCTGGGTGGCTCAGTCCATTAAGCGTCAGACATCGGCTCAGGTCATGATCTCACAGTTCATGAGTTCGAGCCCCACGTGGGGCTCTGGGCTGACAGCCCAGAGCCTGCTTTGGAGTCTGTGTTTCCCTCTCTCTCTGCCCCTCCCCCACTCAAACACTGTCTCTGTCTCTCAAAAATGAATAAACACTGAAAAAATTTTAAGATAATAAACATTGAAAATTTTTTTAAAAATGAGGGGAGGCCTCCAAGTCAACACTTGTACAGATTTTATGGTCATTGACGAATATGTGCAATGAGGTAAAAATGCATGTTCTCAGCTGACGTTGAACAATGCTATGTTCTGCCTTCTTGTTTCAGCTGTCATACTGTAAACAAGGGTCCTTTTGGCGGTCTATTTAGTACCACATTTTTTTTTTGCCATTTACAATGACCCCCAAGCGTAGCGCTGAAGTGTTCTGTAGTGTCCCTAAGTGCAAGAAGGCTACAATGTGCTGTTAAAATAAAATAAAATTGGAAGCCAGGCTTGAAAATCCCCCAAAGCAGACAAAACCATTTGAGCCATGTAAGCAAAACTAAAGCTAGCTTATTTCATGAAAATGAGTGTAACGTAGGTTACTTCTTGTAAATGCCTCTGATAATCATAAAAGAAACTTAAGCCATCTTCCTAAAAATGGTGTAAGATAATCACTTGTAACCAATCCCCTGCCGTCTGGAAACCCCCACTGTATTAACCAATCACTGTAAAGGTTAAATGACTTCCTCATTTTCACTTTATAAGCCATCCTATAATGTCATGCTTCTGAGCTTCATATCAGTTTCGAATTTGAAAGCTCCCAGTTTGTGAACTATTCTTATATGCATAATAAACTCCTACTAAATACGGTTTCACTGATCTGGTGGTTTAATTTTGCTATTTCTGGATTCTTGACAGTGTCTTGTAGAAAAAAATGTGTGTTGGAAAACCTTTATTCAGGCATGAGTTATAGTGCTATTGCCCACGAGCTCAATGTTTTCATGAATGATGTTATGTATTAAATAGGTGTCTTTAAACAGAAACCTACATAAAACAAGGCTATGTATCGATAGGTCGATGATGAAAATGTTGTGATCAGAGTTTCACAGAAACCTAACTCTGTATTAGGAGCAATGGTTAAATATTTGCTAATTCGGTGCTCACAGTGACGTTATGGAAATAACTACCACAAATACCAAGAATCAACAATACTTTCTCATCTGGAAACTTAAAAAAAAATTCTTGCTGTAAATGGTGATAATTTCACTTCACTGTATAATTTAATGTCACTGAAATTAAAAATACATACAAATACAGAAAAGAAATAGTTCTCCCTTCTGAGTGCTCCCTTCAGAATCTAGCAGGAGAGATGACTAGCTATACACGAACTAGAACACAGGGTGGTAAATGTGATAATCAACGCCTAAACAAGGTGAAGTAGGGATATAGACACACGCCGTGGCAAATAATTTTGTGATAATTGGGGAAAGGATATGGAATGCATAATGCACTGTATTTGAGCTGGTTTCTTAGGTGTGAGGGGAGTTCAGCAGATAGATTAGGAAGGCGATGGGGAGAATGAAGGTTCCAACACAAATTATCCAATTGTGACATCGCGAACCAAAATGCCCAACTGACAATGTGTTATTTTGACGACTGAAATGGGTCTCTCAATAAGAAACGCCATTGCATCTATTAATATGAAATTATTTTTTGAGTTAAATATTCATTAGTTAAACTATTAACAGATTTCTCCTTTATACTAGGTACATGAACTTATTACTTCGCCTGTGAACCACACAGCCCTGAGGACCGTGGTACATGGTGAGTTTCAACAACACTGATTTTTGGATAAAAGACCAAATAAGGAAAAAAAAAAAGTCAGTGGACCTGATAAAAAATAAAAACAAAAGGGGAAAAAACTTCAGAGTCACAGTATAACATTGGCACTATGTCCTATTCTATTTACTTCATCTACATTAAGCGATACACATGCTAATCATATACCTGATTCCAGAAAGTGATCAAATGTTAGGAATAAAAGACAAGCTTCATAGAAAGTATCCTGTTGGTACTTGTCCTGTGTGGTGAGGTGGGAATCCCAGCAATTAAACACAATGGAGTCCTTGTTCCTCTGTGCCAATATTTTTAATAGATCCACCATTGTAGTATACTTCAACTTTCCCCGGGAGAAATCACAGGCATCCTTTGAAAGATGCTGAGAATTACCCGATGGCTATGTTCAAATTTTCAGACTTCGTTTTGAACCATTCTGAATAGCTCTCCAACTTCCAGGGAATCAACATGGAGGGCACAGCGCTGCAAACTGCATCATGGTGTCTGTTAGAGAACAGTGGGAAAATGATCTTGCCAGAGTCCCTTCTCCCCACTCCCACCACAACAAAAGAAGAAGGATGAGTGCTTTCCAAATATGCTGCGCCCAACTCCTGCTAACTCAGTTTAAATTCATCAGCAGCTGCAGCAAACTTGCAGATGGTGCCAGACCCCAGGAGGGGAACACCTACCGGGAGACGGGGCCTCTTGAAAAGCTGTGCTCTCTCCTGTCCAATAGCCTAACATCAAACTATTCTCAAGGTCCAGAAGTTCTGGCAGAAGAAGAGAGTGAAAAAGCCCAAGGAAGGATTTTTTTTTCCACTTTGAAAACGCAGAGAATATTTAGTAAGACCCTGCTCACCCACTGCTAATGTTATTATACTCGTTGATTATGGCTGTATCTCCTGGGCCAGTTTCTCCTCCCTCTCACCTCCTCCCGCCTGTTTCCTCTTGACAAGTTTGCTCACCAGGCCCCTCAGTCTTCGCGATTTTCACAAAGGACAGCACAAAATAGATGCCAGCGGGGCCAAAGGCAGACGCCAGGAGGCTGTCACTTCTTCGCCCCTGGCTTGAGTGGAATGCCTGCAGCTCCTATTGATTCTGCTGTCTTCCAGCCAGCCTCCAGTGAAAGCATGCCCCGGCCAGTGCCCCCGCCGAGACGGTCACAGCTGCCAAGTGTTCCTTCAGCTTTAGGTGGTCTATAAGCATCCCACTCCAGCCAGACACCATAGCTCGGGACCCAGGCAGGACAATCTGCTGGAGAGCACTCTTGCCAGGGCAAAGCCCATCGTGAGGCGCGGAGGGAACGGAGCCAGAATGAGCCTCCAGGGCTCAGTCGCTAACTGGGTTGGAGGATCTGGCACCGGAGTCAAGGCCCTAGGCACGCTGCTCAGATTCACTGCAATAACCAGCTGCTTGTCTGGCTGCTTGTTGCCAAAGAGCAATCTTGGCGTCTAGCCATCGAGCTGGCACCACGACGGAAATGCTACAGTTCAATAGTTTTCACCAGGCTGTGCCAACCCAGAGATACAGAGCACTTCCCTGCCTAAGATCCATTCCAATGGTATCTACTTCCTGTGAAGGTTTCCTTCTGAGTTTTCCTTGCCCGAGTGGAGCGAGAGCATTCCAGAGAAAATGGCTGAAAAGCGAATGCCGCATACTGACATTTCTCTTCCAAATGAGTTAAAAGTAAAACATTTGAGATTAGCTAAATGTTCTGTCCCTAAAACAGCTGCCCTTATCCCTGAGGATAAGCAAGCAAGAGAAGCAGTAGGGATTCCAGAGCGTTCAGTGTAAACGCCATGATTATGAAGATTTTCTCCCGTTTGTAAACATGTTAATAGCAAAATTGCATGTACTGAGTTGCTGCATATCCGGGAATCCTTTAAAACGTATACAGGCGTACCTAGGAGACATTGCAGGCTTGGTCTCAGAACACTGCAATAAAATGAATATCACAATTAAGTGAGTCAAATGGATTTTTTGGTTTCCCGGTGTATATAGAAGTTATGTTTACACCATGCCGTAGTGTACGAAGCGTGCAACACCATTAAGTCTAAAACCAATGTACGCACCTTAAATTTTAAAAAAATGATCACTAAAAAATGCTGCCATCATCATCTGAGCTTTCAGCAGGCATAATCTTTATGCTGGTGGAGGGTCTGGCCCCAGTGTTGAGGGCTACAGACTGATCGGAGTGGCGGTTGCTGAAGGCTGGGAGACTGTGGCGATTTCTAAAAATAAGACATCGATGAAGTTTATTGCATTCCTTTCAGGAATGACTTCTCGGTAGCATGTGGTACTGTTTGGCAGTATTTCACCAACAGTAGAACTTCCGTCAAATTCGGAGTCATTGGTCTCAAACTCTGCTGCTGCTTTGTCAACTAGGTTTATGCGCTCTTCTAAATCTTCTGTTGTCGTTTCAACAATCTTCACAGCATCTTCACCAGGAGCAGTTTCCATGTCAAGAAACCACTTTCTCTGCTCATCCAGGAGAAGGACTTCTCATCCTTTCATATCGTATCATCAGATTGCAGCCATTCAGTCCCCATCTTCAGGTTCCACTTCTAATTCTGATTCTCTTGCTGTTTCCACCACATCTGCAGTGACTTCTCCTGCCCTTAAAGCCATTCGTGCTGGCTGGAATCGGCTTCTTCCAAACTCTTGTTAATGTTGATATTTTGACTTCTTCCCATGAATCGCAAATGTTCTTAACGTCATCTAACATGGTGAATCTTTTCTGGAAGGTTTTCAAGTTACTTAGCCCAGATCTGTCAGAGGAATCACTGTCTATGGCACCTGCTGTCTTATGAAACGTATTTCTTAAATAATAGGACTTGAAAGTTGAAATTACTCTATGAGCCATGGGCTGCAGAATACATGTCATGTTAGCAGGCATTTAAACGACATCATCTTACTGTACATCTCCATCAGAGTTCTTTGGTGACCAGATGTACTGTCAATAAGCAGTACTATTTTGAAAGGAGTCATTTTTTCTGAGCAGTAGGTCTCAACAGTGGCCTTAAAATATTCAGCAAACCATGTCAAAAACAGATGTGCTGTCATCCGGACTGCCATTTCTAGAAAACAGGCATAGGAGATTCAGCATCATTCTTAAAGGCACTAGGATTTTCAGAATGGCCAAGGAGCACTGGCTTTCACTTAAAGCCACCAGCTATATTAGTCCCTAATGAGACTGTCCTTTGAGGCTTTGAATCTAGTCATTGACTTCTCCTCTGCAGCTAAAAAAAGTCCTAGATAATGCTAGGTCCAATGGTCCAAGATAAGGCTGTGTCCTCCACACTGAAAATCTGTTGTCTAATGCAGCCATCTTCATGAATGATCTGAGCTAGACCTTCTGGATCACTTGCTGCAGCTTCTACATCAGCACTTACTCTTTCCCCTTGCATTTTCTTGCCATGGAGACAGCTTCTTTCCTTACACCTTATACACCACCCTCTCCTAGCTTCACATTTTTCTTCTGAGGCTTCCTCACCTCTCTCAACCAACAAAGTATTGAAGAGAGTGAGCACCTTGCTCTAGATTAGGCTTTGGCTTAGGGGATAATGTTATGGCTGGTTTGATCTTCTATCTAGACCACTGAGACTTTCTCCTTATCGGGTAGAAGGCTATTTTGTTTTCTTATTATTTGTGTGTTCACTGGAGTAGCACTTTGAATTTCCTTCAAGAACTTTTCCTTTGCATTCACAACTTGGCTAATTGTGAGGTGCAGGAGGCCCAACTTTTACCTGTCTCGGCTTTCAACTTGCTTTCCTCACTAAGCTGAATCGCTGCTAGCTTTGATTTAAAGTGAGAGACAAGTGATTCTCCCTTTCACTTGAACACTTGAAGGCCACCATAGCGTTATTAATGAGACTAATTTCAATATTGTTGTGTCTCGGGGATTAGAGAGGCCCAAGGAAAGGGAAAGAAACAGGGGAGTGACCAGTGGGCGGAGCAGTCAGAACACACATGACATTTATCCACGAAATTTGCTGCCTTATATGGGTGAGCCACCCAGGTGCCCCAAAGTGAAGCAAAATAAAACGAGGTATGCTTGTACCAATGTTTAAAAACATTTTCAGACTATATAAACTTCAACAAGAAAAAAAAATGAGCATTCAAGCTTAGTTTCAAAATTTTACATCCATGTTAGCAGCTCCTGAGAACCTTAATTAAGAACCCGGCTCTACCTTTAGACTTCTGTTTAATTTAAAATAGTTGATTTGAGCTACTCCCTCAAGAAGTGCCAATGCATTTTTCTCTCCATTTCACTGTGTGTTTACCACCTGTTTTTGTAAACTACAACCTAAATCTTTATTGGAAAGTCAAACAAACAAAGGTCATAGAATGTGGTGACACATAAATGATGACTAATTCCTTTGGCTCAATAGCCGGTTTCTTCTCTCCAGCTCTCCTGGACTGGTTTCAATTTTTGCACAAAATATATGGAACAACATTTGGAGTTTACTCACCCATTGTGTTACTAATACTGGCTGATGGGCACTCTCAGGGTCAGAAAACTTAATTGTTCAGTATGTTGGCATTTGGAATCATAGAGCTCCCTTTTTCCAGCTGTTGTAAGAAATCTGATCTTTGGCATAGATTTTATAGAAAGTGTTGATTCTAGGTAACAGAATAAACTCTATGAGGATGTCCATTATTAGAGCCAATGTCAAGGGCTCTAAATATAGGAGGCAGCTAATAAGCCACCAGCCTATCTAATGTTATTTTCTTCGCATTGGTCCAGATTGCAGGAAAGCATATCTAAGCTTTGTCTGTTTTGGACTGATCCACATACCCGAGGGTTCTTGCCCACGAGATAGACAACAGAGAGGTAAGTAAGTTGAAATTCAAGTAGGAGGGACACTTTCCATCAGGGAACTAAACATTGTGCAAATCACAGTCAACGGCTATTAGCACCTTGCAGAAGAAAATCCCCGAGTCTGCCTGACGCCATGCATAAAGTACAACTTGACATCCTGTAAACATAAGCACACCTGGATTCAGAAAATATGTTCTCTAAAAAACTCATGGTCTAATTTGTCTTTGTTGGCCCAAATATATGTCTCATAACACTATGCAGTTGAAGATTTTCCCCCCTTTTTCAAGGGGATCAAGCAAATTGTACTTCCACACTTGTGAGTCATATCATGATTCTTTCACAACATTCACATAGGATATGTTGCAACAACATGACTGGTCTTTTGTCTGTTCACTCTCTTCTGATGTCCTTTATTGCTTTGTTGTTGTTGCTGTTATTTTTAAAAAATCCAAAGAGGGGAGCTAGCACTGATTTTTGCCAGTACCTAAGACGATATCCTATAAGAATTTCTTTGTTTCACCTTCTTTGCCATCAGCTACACCCCTCCAACTGCCTGGCTCAGCATTTTGCAGTTATGAGAAGGTCAGTCTTACAGTTTTAATATTCAAATGAGTATTAACACAAATTAGCTATTCTGAAGTTTGATTCTATAGAATGCAATTTCTTCCAATTCTGTCTTAAGAGGTGAAAATTATACGAGGTTAGGATGTAAGGAGGATTCATTCACAGTGCCTGGAAATTTGTCCCAACAGTGAACACTTCATGCCACAAATTCTTAGAAGCCACTTGACATGTGTCAGGAATCGAGCTAAATGTTAGGGAAACAATGGTGAAGAAGATACATTCCCACTCCCAAGGAAATTACAGTCTCCCAACTTAAAATGTTAATAAGCATATAGATGCAGTGTGTTTATGTGTGTGGGGGGAGATATGTGTTGATGTCTACTGGATTTGGAAAATTAGCCACATTTCCAATTTGCCCCACCATTTTTTCCATACATATTAAGTACATGTTTTCCATATCATTTTTTAATTTGATTTTTTTTTATATTTGTTTCCTATTTGTCACCATGGTTTA
The DNA here is from genome assembly GCF_014898765.1 of Herpailurus yagouaroundi. NCBI lineage: Eukaryota > Metazoa > Chordata > Mammalia > Carnivora > Felidae > Herpailurus > Herpailurus yagouaroundi. The sequence continues at coordinate 13,470,711 of NW_024412400.1, forward strand.
GGCTTAGGGCATCTATCTTTCACCAAGTTCTAAAATTACCTCTATGAATGAGGCATCGGGAACAAAAGATGAGTAATATATTTGCAGCAATTTCCCTGTTTTAACAATTAGTATTAATACCAAGCGGTCTTTTGCACAAAGGCAACATAGGACTTTGAAATTAGGTGAAAACGCTGTCATTAAAATCCAGGTAAAATTGAATGTCATACTCGAAAAGACAAATCTACTTGCTAAGTACAGACCGATTAATGCTTTGGTACATACTGTTCCTTAGCAGAAAGCAGGGCTCTCAGAAAAATGGAAATCAAACCATTATGTGTTTTATAACAGAAGGAGTCTGGAGGTCATAACGCCAGAGGGGCAACTGAGGCTCAGGTAGATAAAGGAACTTGCTAAGCCATGGAGCTCTTTGGTGACAGCCAGGAAGAGAGAGACTTCAGGTCTTCCAATTCCCAGCTGCTGCACTAATGGCCAATTCTTGGCAATGTTTATCTGGACCAAATTCATGCCTTTCAAATATATTCTCGACCATTCCTTGTGGGCCATTTGGGACCCGAGGAGAAGGGTAAGCACCCTTGAGTTGAGAATCTCCTTCCTTGGGCATGCTGGGCAGACACTAAGCTTGCAGCAGTTTTTTTCTTTTTGGCCCTGTCTGGGGGGCTGTGCTTCCCCCAGCTACTCTCAGTTTGCCGAGAAAACTCTCAATTGAGGGAAATAGCATGACATATGCTACTAGCACTTCTGTCAACACAGGGATGTGAAATTGGAATTCTACAATGACTGTGGTAAAAAAAAAAAAATGAAATGGAGCACATCAGAAACCCGAATCCTGTGTCATGTTGCACTGAGCGTAGCCTCTCAAACTGTCACACTGGTACCAAAAAACAGGTGCATGCGATGTGAGATATAGTCAGAAGTTTTCTGCAATAGAACACCTATCTTTGAGCTATGTTGCGATAAAGTTTAACCCTCTTGCCTTATACTAAGACAATGGCCCTTTTAGTATTAAAATGAACTTCTGAAAAGCATGTGCTAGTAATACTAAATGTATGCCATTAGGTCTATGTGCCAGTAAATAACAGGAAGCAGGCCTTTTGTTTCGTATCATTCACTATTTGACAAGATCAGGGGTGCCTGGGTGGCCCAGCCGATTAAGCATCCAACTTCTGCTCAGGTCACGATCCCGTAGTGCATGAGTTCGAGCCCCTCATCAGGTTCTGTGCCAACAGCTCAGAGCCTGGAGCCTGCTTCTGATCCTCTGTCTCCCTCTCTCTGTGCCCTTCCCCCACTGACACTCTGTCTCTCTCTCTCTCTCAAAAATAAAATAAAAACATAAAAAAATAAATAAATAAAATTCAAAGCTGTTAATGCCTTGTAGACCAATGTTCCTCTATTTGTTATTTAACTGCTTTTCTAAATCTGGAAGTCTGGGAATTATATGATTCTACCTGGAACACTTGGCATTTCCACAGCGAGAGTTGGAAGGTACAAAACTATATTAAACAGCATTTATATCACTGACAATAAGGAAACAGTAACTTCCATTTGAAACACATTTTTATACGTTCAGATACTTTATCATAATTTGTCTGAAGAGTTTTTCATACTTTATTTAAAAACGAAGGGGTGTCTACGTGGCTCAGTCGGGTGAGCATCCGACTCTGGATTTTGGTTCAGGTCATGATCTCAGTGCTGTGGGATTAAGCCCTGTGTCGGGCTCTATGCAGAGCATAGAACCTGCTTAAGAGTCTCTCTCTCCCTCTGTCTCCCTTCCCCACTTGCCCTCCCATTGTCTCTCTCTCTCTCATAAAAAAATAATAATAATTAATGAAAATAAAATAAAATAAAATAAAATAAAATAAAATAAAATAAAATAAAATAAAATAAAATAAAATAAAATAAAAACGGAGAAAGGATACTAACACAAACAAACTGCATTTGCTGACGTGTTTCCCTCCAAATGAGACACTCGACACTATTTAAATAACTATTATGCACCAGTTGTACATTATAGGTATGTTGCTTTGGCAGATTTTTCCAAGTCATTAATTAATTTTGCTGCAGCGGCTCTGAAAGTCATTCCTTCAAGCCCACTGACAGGCATTTCTGAGACTAAAGTTGGCAATGTTTTGGTATCACTAAGAAATGGTGTGGAAATAATTTTCCTCCTCTCCCTACATCCGTAGGCATTGGACTGACACCCAAGTTCTAGAGCAAGTTTTGAGAAAAGGGGTCTGGTTCTACGATGATGTGTTTATTCCAATAGTGATACAAGACAAAGAGGGAGAGAGTAGGCTCTACGGCCCAGGTCTCACTTCCCATTTGGTCACTTGTAGGATATGCCAGTAGTTACACAGAGCTTCAGATGACCTTATGTCTCTGTGCTTCAGTGCCCTTTGCTGCAGAAGACAATAACAGTAGCTCATTGGAGATGGAAGAGGCTGGTGATTAAATTGAATACTTGCACACGGCAGTTTGATTTTCCTGGAACTGAGGGGTTCCCAGGATGTGGGACTTTTCATGCTGAAACTGGGAAAGTCCTGGACAAGCCACAAACAGCTAGTCACTCTACCTGCAAAGTGCTGGTTAACAATATATGTTACGGAACACTCACAAATGTCAGCTCTCACTATAATGGTTGCTCTTTTCACTGGAATTCAGATATGCCATGAATGCGAGTGCATTCATCTTCCACAGAATTAGCGTGAAGTTGTAACCTAATAAATACGACCCTTTTGCTTTAGAGTTCGAGAAAACAGAGTCACATCCAGAGGCCGAGAACCAAGCACTGACTATTTATGTGAAGGCCCTCAGCAAATCCCTTTCCACTCAGACAAAATGATCCTGACACGAAAGCATTCCCAGGAAATATGCTTCCTTTCCCTGTCTCAGAGGTGCCATTCATAATTAGTGCGAGATGAGTCCTCTTTTCAATTTTGAGATTAGGGAAGCCTTTTATAGTTCCCTGATAACCTTGTTTCTAGTTCTTGCTTGAACCGCTTACAGCCTTTGTCTGGTTTGTGGTCATGACAGTACCATTAGGACACTTTATCCAATAAAGCACACAGGTAAGTGTAGCGATCGCAGAGGTCACTGCGTGACTGTGGCATCCTTTTATGTTGAGACATGCAGATCATCTATAGATGACACCTCTGGCTTGCCCAGTAATGTCAAAGCATGAATCAGTAAAACAGGTCAGCTCTTTATCTTAAACTTGGTTGTTTTCCCAAGATTCCTGTGCAAGAGTCAGCAAGGCTCCATTTTGCAGGTAAGGAATCAATGTCAGGCTCCATGCCTTCGAAAACTCTTGTAGAGAGGCCAGCAATTACCAAAACAAAGGTCTATCCTGAGTAATGAAGGCAATTGCGTTTACATAGGTAAAGTCTAGAAGTAAGGAACCACACAACACCAGAACCGGAAAAAACAAACAAACCAACCCACCCCAAAAACGTGGGAGAGTATGTTGATATATAAAATTTTGGTACAGAGCTGGAAATCATTTCAACAAAATGACCACCAGCTTTACACAAATGGCCACATTCTGGGAGCAAAATCGATTTCAGTTTATATTGGGAAAGTTCTCGTATGGCTAGCACTCACTGAGTGCCTTTTCTATACTAGGCTTTATTTTAATGCTTTCTGTGCATTACCTCACCCAATTCTCTCCACAATGCTAAAAGGGAGGTGCCATTGTTAGATCCGTCTTACAGAAAGATAAACCGAGGAACAGAGAAGTAGTGTAACTTCTCCTGAGACACATACCTAATAAATGACAGATTTGAGACTTGAACCCTGAGTGGTTCCTCGTAATCATGTAAAGAGAACAAAGCTACTTACACAGACAACTAAAACAACAGGCTTTCTGTATTTTCTGAGAAAGAAGTCAACCTACGTCAAGTTTGACATGTAAGAATGGTTCAGTAATTGATATCATTTAAGCATCTATCTCCCCGATTCTAAATTTAGTGTGGATATTTAAATAAATAGAGGTTGTTAGTAAACGAAAAACAATATTTAAAAATTATTTAATAGAAGTACTGAGGAAAGACTTTTTAAATATATAATTTGTAAGGAAATTTAGTTGATAAGAACTGATTCAAGCTACACCAAATTCAACTTGTTGATTTTCAGCAATTAAGTCTAAGTGATATCAGAATACCATTCATATGGACACATTGACTGAGATGATCAAATATGTTTTAAACCACTTCATTACATTCAAAAGCTAAAATGCTTGGCATCAATTTGAATTGAAACTTTCCATTTTATTTTTTATTTTTAAAAAAAAATTTTTTTTTCAACGTTTATTTATTTTTGAGACAGAGAGAGACAGAGCATGAACGGGGGAGGGGCAGAGAGAGAGGGAGACACAGAATCGGAAACAGGCTCCAGGCCCTGAGCCATCAGCCCAGAGCCCAACGCGGGGCTCGAACTCACGGACCGCGAGATCGTGACCTGGCTGAAGTCGGACGCTTAACCGACTGCGCCACCCAGGCGCCCCACCATTTTATTTTTTAAAATATATTATTATGCACTACAACTATGTGTTTTAAAATCTGTTTTGCAGTATACTTTAATTTTCACCATTTAGAGCTTAAGTGGCATATATTTACCCTCATATTGTGAATGTTTATAGTATAAATACACCACTAAACAATGAATAGCAATGATAATACAAAATACTACATGATAATAAAAGGATTCACTGTTACAGAGAGATAAATAAGACAGGAATAATGTAAAAACTAAAATAGGTGCTTTGTTTGGATACAGACTCCTTAAAATTACAAGTGAGCTCCACTTAATTTAGCCCTAATACATATAAATATGAATGACAGAATTTTTTTCTCACTGTATAAGTGAATAACAACTAGCATTTATTAAGGGTTCAATATGTATCAGTCACTAATAGACTCAAATGGGCTAAATGATTTGACCAAACTTTCACACCTCATAAAAGGCTAACTAGAACCCACAACTGATTCAAAATTCTCTGTTACTCTCATGGTATGATGCTACCTCCTTGGTTTCTTAGTGATTTCAAGTTGTGAATTGTGTAGCATATGTTTATATTTTTAAAAGCTTTTGGGATAATGGAAATATTTTACATCATGACTAGTGTGGCAACTACATAGGTACATATATTCGTCAAAACTCATCAAATCCTGCACGTAAAATGAATGTATTTAATGTTATTTCTCAATAATGTTGATTGAAAAACTAAAACAACAAATCTACTTACAAAAAATTTAGGGGCATATTTATGATGTCATATACTCGTTCATCACGAAGACACCACAATGCTAGAGATGTAATGAATATGATAACGGGTAAAAAGAAAAAAGTTTTTTTTTCAAATGCTCTAAGAATAACTTGTAATGATCACTTACTTGCAATCATGATTAAATGACATATACAGATCATACTATTGCCAATTTTCAAATGATTCGCTGTCACTTTTAAATGTGACAAATACACAGGTATGCTTTGCGTGTTTTTTATCAAGACCCTCTAATATTGTGCCCCCAAAAGTCATGGGTTGCAAAAAGAAACCTGCAGAAAGACTCCAGAGCCAAAAAGAAAAAAAAAATCAGCAAACAGCAAACACCATTCAGTGAGCCCAGATTACTTTGCATTAGGTATGGAATTAGCAGTCAGTGGCACACTATGATCTGCTTGACAGCTGGAACCTGGTGGCTGAGGCAAGAATAAATGGTTATTTCCTGCAGCACTATTGAGTGAGTAAGCACAGTATTGATCCTTATTTGGTTCCTTAAATGCATGTGACTCAAGTTATCCTGAGGCTTCCCTCCAAAACTCTCCTTGGGATCCAGACAATAAAAGAGCTTGTTATTGGAAACCTTTCTTCTTTCACTCTGGTGGAACAATTTGGAATGCAGTATCTGAGGGGAACGCTGCTTTCTCTGTCTCTCACCATGAACTTAAAGTCTACCTTAGAACAAGTTTCATAATGGAAGTCCAATACAATCAGGAAAGGAGGAAGAAGGAGAGAGAAAGAGAGAAGCAGATAGAATAAATCACAAGATGACTATTTAGGTATAGTTTGGGCACGAAGGAGTAAAAGGCATTGTTATTTGTAAGGATTGTCAGGTAATGACCCTGGAGAAAGGACCACCAAGTAGCTTTCATCTTTAACTCCCCAACAAAGACCACCCTGCTCAAGCTTGCCAATGCCTCGATGTTGCCAAATCCAAATGTGACTTCTCTGTGGGTACATTTTTAACGTCTCAATAGTATTCAAGAGCCTTGATTGTTCTGCATTCTTGAAATACTTTCTTTCCCCAGTTTCTAGATCACACTCTCCTGCTTTCCTGGTTTTCCTTGATATCATTGCTTATTCTTTTATAAACTCTTTTTTGGCTTCTCCCCCCTCAGAATCTCAGAATGTTGAGTTGTATGACCATTTTTCTTGCTGTGGACATACCCTGTGTATGAATCCTGGTTAAGAGAAGAACTATTAAACCAAACTCCTTTATTTAAATCCTGAACTTGCCAACTAGCAGCCGAGTAACACTGGGAAAGTCACTTAACTTCTTTGTGTCACTGGCTTCTCACCTATAAAATGGGGGTTGTCATAACGGATAAGTGATTTAACACATGTAATATGAAGTATTTACATGTAACCTACTTAGAATAATGTTTAGCACATATTAGGCACTATATGGTTAACATTAGCATATGTTTAAATGCCACTTATAATGCTTATGGCTCCCAGTCTATATTTCTTACTCTAACCTCTGCTTTGAAAACTAGTCATCTATCAAACTGCCAACTTGTATCTCATTTTCTTTTGTTTTCTTCTTTTTTTTTTTTTTTGTCTAACAAGATCTCAAAAATAACAAGATTGGGAACCCTTGACTTCTATTCACCCAAAATTGTTCCTTCCACAATCCTCCACATTTTATGAAATGGCCCTGTACCTTTTTTTTAGATGTGAAAGCCAAAACTTGAGGAATTATTCCTAATTTCTGTTCCTCTAACCACCCTGCCATATCAGTAACTTCTAGAATCAGAAACTTCTATCAAAATCATCTCCAGAATATATCCCAAACCCATCACTTCTAACTTCCTCCATCACAATGATTCTACTCCAAGCCATCACTGTCTCCTACTTGAACTTCCACAATGACCTCCTTGCTTATTTGCTGGCCTCTTCCCTCCTAAGCCCATAAAATCCATTCTTTACAGAGTAGCCAGAATAACTTTGCAAAATAATAATAATAACAATAACAAATAATAATAAATTAAGACAAAATCCAATTTCCATACTCTGCTTAGAAAATCTTACTGATTTAGCCCTGGCGTGCCTTTTTTGCTTCATCGTACCGTCCTTACCTCCCTTAATCATTGTTCTTTTGCTATTATGATCTTCATGTTCCCTGAATACACCAAGCTCATTTCCACCTTGGGACTTTTGTACAAGCTTAAATCTATCTGTAATGCCCTTCCTTCTAAATATCATATGCCTGGCTCCTTCTTGAAATTGAGAGTTCATCTTAAAGACATTACCCAGTCTATAATAACCTCCCAGTCATTACTTACAATCTCCTTTTCATGGCATTTCAACCTTCTTTTCATGGTATATTCTAATGTTTTCTTCTTTAGTTAATCGATTTATTTTTTATGTTTTTAATGTCTATTCATGTTTGAGAAGGAGATAGTGCAAGTGGGGCGGGGGGGGGGGGAGCAGAGAGAGAGGGAGACACACAATCTGAAGCAGCCTCCAGGCTCTGAGCTGTCAGCACAGAGCCTGAAACAGGGCTCGAACTCACAAACCTTGAGATCATGACCTGAGGCAGAGTTAGATGCCTTAACTGAGTCACCCAGGTGCCCCTAATTATTCATTTATTATTCTCTCCATCACAATGTAAGCTCTATGCAGATATTTCACCAGTCCTTAAGTTATCTGCAGTGCCTGGCACATAGATGGCATTCAATAAATACCTTTGGGCTAATGAGTAAATAAGCCTTGGCAATAGTGAAGCAGAAGAGGTGTTGGATGTCATAAACACCAAGCAATTGAAATCTATGTATTTTGGCAACTATTTCTAGGTTGAAGAAAGGAGTAACTTTAAGATCTTTTTCTCTTTCTTTATTTTGTCTTTTTTTTTTTTTAAATCTAAACAACTGGGTGGATGGTGGTGCCATTCACAGACAAAGGGAATCCTGAAGAAGGAACAAGTCTAAGAATAATCATCATTGGACAATGAGTTTGACAGCTCTTGTAATACAAACTTGGAATCTTTCAGAAATAATGAGATATGGATGTAGGACTAAGAGAAGAATCCATGGGCTGGAGATGTAGATTTCATAATCATCAGAATAGCTGAAGTTATTTAAGTAGACTTTTTAAGACAAGAAAAGAGGGGGTCCAATCTCTGAAAAACAGAAAAACATTTAAGACAGATGAAGAGAATTTGGAAAGAAGAATCTCCAAAAGATAAGAGAAGACCCAAGAAAGAGGAATATGATAGCCAAGGAGGAAGACCATTTCATAAATAAAAGAGAGGTAAACAGAGTTAAATAACAGAGAAATCAAATAAGGTAAGGAGTAAAAAAAAGTCAGCCATACTTGACAATTAGAATATCAATGGGCAAACTGAAAACCTAGATGCCACCTGAGCTTGCTAAAGTCCTGCCCTTAAATTCCAAGTCCCTCAGAATTTCAGGCACTCATCACGATATCTGCCTTGAATTCTAATTCTCCCAGAGCTCCAGGCCATTACTTGGCCACCCAGAAGGAGTTAATCATACCCTTCCCCATCCCCAGCTTTTTGGTGCTGATACCAACAGAGTAACCTATGTTAACTGGTGCTCTCAATGGTTTCATTCTTGTTTTTATTTCCCCTGTTTCCAGGATAAATAGGAAAAAGTATTATCAGATATCAGCTATTTAAATAAATATTTCAGAAGAATCATGGACATTCAGCAGAATCTTCTTCATCCAAAGTAATAAAAAATAAAATAGTAATAAAAAAATAATGAAAAAGTGGTCAATGAATCAGTGGGACCATAATTTCCAGGATGCCCCCAAAATGCTATAAGATTTACTAGACATGTTCTATAACATATAGACTATAGTCATCAAGAAAAACGTAAATATATAGAAGCTAATAACATGAGTCAAAAGAGGAAGAGTCCCTTAATCCTCAGTTAAATGCAAATGTTATTAAAAAATGGAATGTTAAAGAAACGTTTGACAATAAAAATCGTGTGAAGAAGGAAAGGGATGTCCTTCCAAGGACATTCTTATTTTATTTATTTTATTTTTTGCTTCAGAAAGAGACAGCGCCAGTGAGGGGAGGGGGACAGAGGGAGAGACAGAGAATCTTAAGCAGGCTCCATGCTCAGCACTGACAGAGCTCAACGTGGGGTTCAATCCCACAACCTTGGGATCAGGACCTGAGCCAAAATCAAAAGCCAGTCACTCAACTGACTGAGCCACCCAAGTGCCCCCCTCCAAGGACATTCTTTAAAGTGCTCATAGATCCCCATTTCAGGGCTTGACTTTCCATGCATAAATCTAAAACAAAAAAAAATCTCATTTTTAATTGGAAAATCCAATTCGCTCCAAAATTATCTTAACAAAACTTATTTTTAAGTCTTCTAGTTAAATGAAAAAAAAATTGGTGGCTCCTATGAAATTTCTAGAATCTATGCAAGTCAGAGTAAGGGAATTAAATAGAAGATTAAAGTATATTCTTTTTATTAGCATGATTTACTCCAGGGGTTTCCAAACTTTGCTACATTGTAGAATTACCTGAGCAGACTTTTAAATTTTTTTAATGTATATTTATTTATTTTGATAGAGAGCAAGTGCCCAAGAGCATGGAAGGGGCAGAAAGAGAGGGAGAAAGAGAAAGAATCCCAAGTAGACCCCACACTACCAGCTCAGGAGTGGGGCTCAAACTCATGAACCATGAGGTTATTATGACCTGTGCTGAAATCAAGAGTCAGACGCTTAATTGACTGAGCCACCCAGGTGCCCCTACCTGAAGAGACTTTTAAAAATCTCAGTATCTAAGCAGACTATCTAAATCTAAGTATCTAACTTAGTATCATGTATTAAATTTTTTTTTTCAACGTTTATTTATTTTTGGGACAGAGAGAGACAGAGCATGAACGGGGAAGGGGCAGAGAGAGAGGGAGACACAGAATCGGAAACAGGCTCCAGGCTCCGAGCCATCAGCCCAGAGCCTGACGCGGGGCTCGAACTCACGGACCGAGAGATCGTGACCTGGCTGAAGTCGGGCGCTTAACGGACTGCGCCACCCAGGTGCCCCTAGTATCATGAATTAAATCAGAATCCCTGAGGGTGAGATCCAGGCGGTAGTATTTTTCTAAAGCTCCTCCAGGGATACTCACGGGCAGCCATGGATGTGAGAACTGGAGACTTATGCCACCCTCGTTCTCATTAAATGAATGTTTACGTGGTGGCGAGGAAGAGCTGGGTTTGAATGCTGGTGGCTCTGTAAATTTGGACAATAAGGCTCCTAACCATTTTGAGCCTGAGTTTACTCAACTATTACTCGGTAATTATTGCTCTCACTTCATAAAGCTATTTTGAGCATTAAATGAGGTAATATTAAAAACGTACAGTGTGTATGTAGTACACAATAAATGTTGTCTATATGTAAACAATTCCTTATTAATGATAATTGTCTATTAATTACAAACCAAATCCTATGTCTGGTTCAGAAAGCACAGTTGGCAAATATAATTGTACATAAGCCTGAATTAATATATGCAGCTAAGTTTCAGATCTATGCTGAGTCAATTCAGACATCTACTTTGGACCTTAAAGGCACTCTCTCATTTAAATTACACAAAGGAGGGTTCAAAGATCCTCAAATTCACTTCGTACTCACACCTGCCACCATACAGATTTACGATGCCTCAAAAGCAGCTGCGTAATTTGAGTCTGGCTTTCAGGAAAAAGCTACTAATAAATTTCCTCGGGTCTTATTAGAGGGAACTTTTAAATCTTCATTGACACGGTAAGAAAGGACTAAAAAAAAAAATGTCCACTCACATTTTTCTTATTTACTCCGTTACTCTGAAGTGCATGATGATTGTTTTCCTTTAGTTGTATCTGCACAGTTTGACAGATTTCTGTGACAAGGTTACTTTCAAATTGATAAAAGGTTTGATTGTGTCGGTGCATTTGTCAAAACTGTCTGACACCATGTATAATGGACTCTGCACCCGGAGCCCGGACGACACTGGAGTCTGCTCTAACTGTTCAGCGTTTTCCGCACACACCGTAACGAGACATCCAACAGGGTTGGGTGAAAGTCGGGGAGATTAGCTTGGGCAGACCCTCAGCTCTTGAGCTCCAACACTCCCACTTTGTTCTCCTGGCTTTTCATTCCGGGCATTTCCGCTCTCTGGTTAAATGCTAAAGTGACATTTACAGCTTCATTGTAAAGGGAGCAATGCGAGGGTGTCATAGCTTTAGCAAAGAACGTTTACAGAGAAAAATGAAGGGCAGGAAAGCGGACTCCCTGGTCTTCTGGTGATGATTAGAAATACATGCGCGCCTACCCAAGAGTTTCCCTCCTTTCCCTTCATTCTAGTGGCCTTACCAAGAGCAGGCTCACTTTATAACAGAAGAACAATTCACTCGATGTGCGCACAGTGTTGTCATTAACAGATCAGTTAATGATGTAGAAGTGGGGGCGATGGACAGCCGTTGATCAAAAATCGGGCAATGCGTTGATCAAAATTTCTGAGTCGAGGATGATTAAAGATATTGTATAAGTGGAAAATATAAATACATCATGATTTTTTTTCCCATTTAAAATTCTGTTTATTATGTTAAATGTGGTTTTATTTTTTTTTAAGAACAATTTCACTGTGTTTCAAGGGCATTGTTTACAATTGTATCATAGAAGGTGCCAATTTTTTGAGAGAGGAAATATAGCTTAAAATGCAAAAATGATTATATCACCAAAATTTTATTTGGTCCAAAAGTTGTGATGCTCTCTCTTGCTCACTTGCTCACTTCCTCAGTCTCCTAAGCCAACTCTACCTTTTCCTATTTCCATCTCCTCCTCCTGAAATAAGTGTAAAGGGCATATAATCCAAGTATTCCACACATGATCTCCAGCAGATAATCCATCCCATGAATATAATTGCATAATTAATAGAAGTTTTTGGTTGCCATTATATTTGCCTTTAGTGCTCTTACTACTGCAGCCCTTAAATGCTTAATAGTATGTTGATGATACATTCATGACTAGGTAAGCAAAAGAGATTAGCTGAAAGTCACGGATGTGGGTCTTCTGTGCCACTTCACTGTTTCTTTCAGAGTTCATTTGATTAATTGTCTCTCAAGTCCTTGTTTTTTAACAGAAAAGTAAATGCATACGAAAACAGGCATCTTTCACCATACATAACTGTTCTACCGTCTCCATTACTGATTCTCACACTTTCTTCTCTGACTATAAATCATTCTTCTTCCACCTTGCGTTCCAACTATTCCTACTACGATCATCCCCTGATCTCATGAGATGCCTTCTTTCCACTCTGTACTTGGCAGTTTTTTGAAACAAAAATCTAAGTCACCTTCCTGTTTAGGAAAGTTCAATGTTTCCTTCCGTTGCTCTTCATATAAAATAAATTTCCTAACATGATCCAGAAAGAAATCACCTTATCCCGTATTTCCACATTTCCAGCTCATTTTGCCCTATACTCGGCCTCCCCCTCTGTTATAACTCCACAGGCTTTTTTTTTTCAGCCTTTTTCTTGCCATGCTCCCTCTACCCGTTGGTTCTACAGACATGAGGCTCTTTCTCCTGGAATGCTCTTATGTTCTTTCCTCATCTAGTAAAACCTATTCCTCCTTCTGATCTTACCTCAATGGTCACTTCCTTGGAGAGTCCTTTGCTCACTGCCATAACTAGGACAGATCCCATGTGACAAACACTCTTGGTTCCATGCTCCTCTCTTTTCTTAAATTTATGCTTGCAATTTTATATCAAATATATGCTTATTTAATTCATGTCTATTTTCCCTAGTAAAATATAAGCTCTGCTAAAGCAAGGCCTTTGTCTAAATGTACCCACCACTGAATCTTTAGCACAGTATCTGGCATGCAGCACAGGTGCTCTGTAACTATTTCTTGATTGAGAACACAATAGAGTTATTTGAGATTTCTTAAGATAAAGACATTACAGCCTTTAACTATAGTATCTCCTATAAGACACACAATGCAATGTATTCATTTAAAACAACTAGAGGGGCGCCGGGGTGGCTCAGTCAGTGGAGCGTCTGACTTCGGATCAGGTCATGATCTCACAGTTCGTGTGTTCAGGCTCTGTGCTGACAGCTCAGAGCCTAGAGCCTCCTTCAGATTCCGTGTCTCTGTCTCTCTCTGTGTCCCTCCCCCACTCATGCTCTGTCACTCTCTCAAAAATGACTAAATGTTAAAAAAAATTTTTTTAAATAAAACATAACTAGAGAGTTCCCATGTAGCTCAATCATTTTGCAGTCTTGTCTTCTTTTCTTTGATTTTACTTGTGATCCGAACATAGGAGCTTTGATGATGTATGTGAATGGAATCCCATAATAGGAATTTGCTCTCAGATTATACATTGAGATGTAATGTAATTTCTTTTCTTTAATACTATTTTTTTTTGCTGCTCGTCAGTATTAATATGGATGCTGTACTCTGATACCAGATAATTCACTATATCTATGCTCATTTTTGGTATATCTCTGTTTTATCTATTCTTTTATTACTATAGATATTAACAAATATTGCATGTCCTATATTATAAGGAAAAAACTCTAAAAGTACTTCTACCTTCATAATAATAAACATGGAAAACTGATCTTCATGGCAAATTCATGTAAATAAGTGAATATTATCTATTTGTAGGTGAAATCATTGTAAAGTGTTGGGATGAGTAATAGGAACATAAAATGATCTGAATCTTTAGAAGAGTGCTAACAGGGGTGCCTGGGTGGCGCAGTCGGTTGAGCGTCCGACTTCAGCCAGGTCACGATCTCGCTGTCCGTGAGTTCGAGCCCCGCGTCAGGCTCTGGGCTGATGGCTCAGAGCCTGGAGCCTGTTTCCGGTTCTGTGTCTCCCTCTCTCTCTGCCCCTTCCCCGTTCATGCTCTGTCTCTCTCTGTCCTAAAAATAAATAAAAACATTGAAAAAAAAATTAAAAAAAAAAAAAAAAAAAAGAAGAGTGCTAACATAAAGTACCAATGACTGGATGCCTGGGTGGCTCAGTAGGTTGAGCATCCAACTCTTGGTTTTGGCTCAGGTCATCATCTCACATTTTGTGGGATCGAGCCCTACATCAGGCTCCAAGCTGGTAGTTCAGAGCCTGCTTGAGATTCTCTCCCTCCTTCTCTCTCTCTTTGCCCTCCCCCCACTGCCTCTCTCCCTCTCTCTCTCTCTCCCTCTCTCTCTCAAATAAAATAAATTTTTAAAAAATAATTTAAAAAAATACTAATGACCGGGACACCTGGGTGGCTCAGTCAGTTAAGCATCCAACATCGGCTCAGGTCATGATATCATGGTTCAAGCCCCGGGTTAGGCTCTGTGCTGACAGCTCAGAGCCTGAAGCCTGCTTCAGATTCTGTGTCTCCCTTTCTTTCTGCTCCTCCCCCACTCAGGCTCTCTCTCTGTCTCTCAAAATTAAATAAACATTAAAAATATTTAAAGAAAAAAAAAGGGAGGGCTCTGGGTGGCTCAGTCGGTTGAGCGTCCGACTTCGGCTCAGGTCATGATCTCACAGTTGGTGAGTTCGAGCCCCATGACGGGCTCTGTGATGACCACTCGGAGTCTGGAGCCTGCTTTGGATTCTGTGTCTCCCTCTCTCTCTGCTCCTCCCCTGCTCACACTCTGTCTCTCTCTCAAAAGTAAAAATAAAGATTAAAAAAAAATTTAATACATGTGTATATTAAAAAAGAAATACTAATGGCCAATGCGAGAGACCAACTCTACAAGAGAGGAAAAGGGATTTTACAAGTGACCTGCATGGATCTCTTACCACAGGTGTCCCTACACATCAGGCCATACCGATACAGCTGAATCGACTCGGGCTGTGACCCTGCCAAAACTATAAAAGGGGATTAGTGAGAGAGAGAGAAGTATCCAGGAGCACATTGTACCACTAAATAATAATGAGGATCTCAACGAAATATCAGAATTTTAGCATGAAAGAAGCTTAAAGCATTATCAAGTGGAAACCCATTATTTTATTTTATTATTTATTTATTTATTTTTTATTTATATATGAAATTTATTGTCAAATTGGTTTCCATACAACACCCAGTGCTCATCCCAAAAGGTGCCCTCCTCAATACCCATCACCCACCCTCTCCTCCCTCCCACCCCCCATCAACCCTTAGTTTGTTCTCAGTTCTCAACAGTCTCTTATGCTTTGGCTCCCTCCCACTCTAACCTCTTTTTTTTTTTTTTTTTTCCTTCCCCTCCCCCATGGGTTCCTGTTAAGTTTCTCAGGATCCACATAAGAGTAAAACCATATGGTATCTGTCTTTCTCTGTATGGCTTATTTGACTTAGCATCACACTCTCCAGTTCCATCCACGTTGCTACAAAGGGCCATATTTCATTCTTTATCATTGCCACGTAGTACTCTATTGTGTATATAAACCACAATTTCTTTATCCATTCATCAGTTGATGGACATTTAGGCTCTTTCCATAATTTGGCTATTGTTGAGAGTGCTGCTATAAACTTTGGGGTACAAGTGCCCCTATGCATCAGTACTCCTGTGTCCCTTGGATAAATTCCTAGCAGTGCTATTGCTGGGTCATAGGGTAGGTCTCTTTTTAATTTTTTGAGGAACCTCCACACTGCTTTCCAGAGTGGCTGCACCAATTTGCATTCCCACCAACAGTGCAAGAGGGTTCCCGTTTCTCCACATCCTCTCCAGCATCCATAGTCTCCCGATTTGTTCATTTTGGCCACTCTGACTGGCGTGAGGTGATACCTGAGTGTGGTTTTGATTTGTATTTCCCTGATAAGGAGCGACGCTGAACATCTTTCATGTGCCTGTTGGCCATCCGGATGTCTTCTTTAGAGAAGTGTCTATTCATGTTTTCTGCCCATTTCTTCACTGGGTTATTTGCTTTTCGGGTGTGGAGTTTGGTGAGCTCTTTACAGATTTTGGATACTAGCCCTTTGTCCGATATGTCATTTGCAAAGATCTTTTCCCATTCCGTTGGTTGCCTTTTCGTTTTGTTGGTTGTTTCCTTTGCTGTGCAGAAGCTTTTTATCTTCATAAGGTCCCAGTAATTCACTTTTGCTTTTAATTCCCTTGCCTTTGGGGATGTGTCGAGTAAGAGATTGCTACGGCTGAGGTCAGAGAGGTCTTTTCCTGCTTTCTCCTCTAAGGTTTTGATGGTTTCCTGTCTCACATTCAGGTCCTTTATCCATTTTGAGTTTATTTTTGTGAATGGTGTGAGAAAGTGGTCTAGTTTCAACCTTCTGCATGTTGCTGTCCAGTTCTCCCAGCACCATTTGTTAAAGAGACTGTCTTTTTTCCATTGGACGTTCTTTCCTGCTTTGTCAAAGATGAGTTGGCCATACGTTTGTGGGTCTAGTTCTGGGGTTTCTATTCTATTCCATTGGTCTATGTGTCTGTTTTTGTGCCAGGAAACCCATTATTTTATACATAAGGGAAACCAATATTAGGGTGAAAACAAGCCATGAGTCCAAGGCCACACCCTCAGCTGATGGCAGACCAGGGCTGAAAACCTGATCTCTTGGTGCACAGCTATTCCCATTGTATTGTGTGGCTTGATCACATCAGTTCCTCAAAATTCTCTAGGAAAAATAATCTGAGCAATAAACTCCAGGTCCAGACCACTTCAGTAACTGTAGAACCCACAGACACGTTTATAATAACAACAGCACGGGTCCAATCTTATTACCCAGCAAAAACTAACATGAACAAGTAGCCAGTACCCTCTGTGCTCTTAGCCTTCTCTAAATTTCTCACATGCACGTAAGAACATTAACACAACTTCTTTCCTCAAAAATAACCTCTCTGTGTCACTAAATCTCTTTCCTGAGTTCAAAACACCAATGCAGGCTGGGGCACCCAGGTGGCTCAGCGGGTTGAGCATCCGACTCTCGATTTCAGCCCAGGTCATGATCTCATGGTTTGTGTGTCTGAGCCCCACATCAGGTTCTGTGCCTGCTTGGGATGCTCTTTCCCTCTTTTTCCGCTCCTACTCCACTCACATGCTCCCCCTCTCTCTCCCAAAATAAATAAACTTGAAAACAACAACACCAAAACCACCAATACTGGTTTTTAGGTAACACTTCCATTTATCTATTTCTGGCAACATTCTATCAAATGTGGACACTGACACAGACATCTGTAGTATAATGCTACATCAGTGGTATGTTCGTAAGCCAGCTCTCCGAAAACATAATATACAATTAAAAATCTTATTTCTAGGGCTTGTTGGTTCTTCTGATGTAGATATGCCCGTCATGGCTGTCTTCAAGCCACTGAGTCTATGACACATCACACACAGAATTCCTGAATATTTAACAATTGACTCTAATGCACCAAAGGCAGTACCGGCATGCCACTGGAAGTACAGGGACACCTACAGATAGTCAAAGTCAACCTACTCTCTTGTAAGAGGAGACTGAGGCTCAGAGAGTAAATGACTTGCCCCCAGATCACACAGTGGCTGAGTGGGCTTTAATACACAGGATTCTACCTCAGCCACCTTCATAAATTAAGTGAAACTTTCCGTATTAGACATAGTCAGTGGTTTTCATATTATTGAAGAAAGAAGTGCTTCTCAAAAGTAAGCAGCATATGGGGCACCTGGGTGGCTCAGTCGGTTGAGCATCCGACTTCGGCTCAGGTCAGGATCTCGCCGTTCAAGGGTTTGAGCCCCGCGTTGGGGCTCAGAGCCTGGAGCCTGTTTCAGATTCTGTGTCTCCCTCTCTCTGCCCCTTCCCCGCTCATGCTCTGTCTCTCTCTGTCTCTCATAAATGAATAAACGTTAAAATTTTTAAAAAGAAAAAAAAAGTAAGCAGCATCAACAATGCCAGAGAGACTGTTAGAAATGCATATTTTTAGTCTCCGCCCCAGGCCTACGGAATCTTTACCTTTATCTTTATCTGTCTGTGCTTCACTAAACTCTTTGAGTGATAGGGAGCAATGAGAAAAAAATCTTCCTTAAATCCATCAATATTCTTTTTGTAAATGAGATCCCAATAAGAGTCAAAGATAATAGCTATCCCTTTTCCTATCAGCATCCTTTAAGAGATACTTCTGAAGGTTTTAACATAAAGACCACAATCTTTCGCATTTACAGAGTCCTTACTCTTCAAAATAGTTTAGATTTTTCTAACAACAGGAAAAAGTTGAATTATTTGCCTTCCAATTCTCCACCCCAACCTTTTACTGATCAAAGCCTAACCCACATTTCTATGCCTTAGCCCTAGCACATTCATTTTGCTTACACAACTCCCTTTAAATATTTATTTGTCAAAGTTTTGCTCCACCCCGTCACAAATCGAGGTAGTCAACAGCAAAACGGCTCTCCCACTGTAATCTACATATTGCTTTGCCAATTGATTATCCAGTTATGTATTTGTGTTTTGGTTTATCAGCCACTTCCTGGTGTTTTGCTATTTGTTCCCAACCTTCGGATCCAGAACAAAGACAAATAAATACTGTCTGCTTTGTTTTCCTCTTCCAATATTTTAGAGGTTGGAAAATTTACAAAATAAATATCCTCTCAACCTTCTTGTAAAAGCATTGCAAAAGAGAAAAAGAAGAATTGAGTAACAGTTTCCCAAATTTAAAAATACCCAGCTAAGGCACACTCAAATGACCAACAGCTGTACTGATATTACTTGAAAAATAATCATACAGCAATCTACAAATACAGGTCCATGAGTTGTAATTCAGTGTCCCTTATTAATTTTATTTGGAGGGCACACATAAATATGTGTATTCTATTTGCACAGAAGACTGTTAATAACCTAAATGTTCGTAGATAATAGATTAACGAAAACACTTTGGAAGGGCATGTTCGTCACTGCCACATTTCCTAGCAAATCCAACACTACTTGGTGAGTGTGGTTCATGGCCTTGGTGGGAAATAGCTTCACTGGATGTGGAAGTGGATGTTTTCAAGGAAACCAAAGTACTAGTTTTATAATTCCCCAATTACCTGGTCCTGGCTGAACTTCTATTTACTGAGAACTGGCCAGAAAAGCTTTGCAACACAGGAGGAGGCAACCATCCTGAAAGCAACTGTTTCCAAATTTTCAAGATTGCCTTCGCTAATACTTGCACCCCCAAAAGCAGCTACCTTTATGAGATTCGTTACTGATCCCACCAGCCACATGGGGTCTGCTTGCTCGTCATCTTTTCGGTCAATACATGCATATGGGCCAGCACTCCCAGGTACGTCTGCTCAGGGACCTCCACCCCGCCCCTAACAGAAAGAACACCAACTCCATTCGCTAACATCAGCTGGACTTAGATCTCAAACTTAAGTCCCATTTGTATGGTGGAGTCTACCTCGCCGAGGCACCAATAAAGGGGTGTACCGAGCGCAATACCGAGTCCTGTGTGGACTGAGCCCACGTGGGCCGGCGCGGAGGAGAGGAGCGGCGCGGAGAGCAGAGAGCACTTACGGTTGGCACAGCTTGATTAGGTCCTGGTCAGTGGTGCCTGGAGGAAGGCCTCGAATGTACAGGTTGGTTTTACTCAATTGTTCCCCGCTGCTGTTGCTGCTGCTGTTGTTGCTGCTGCTGTTTGTGCTGGGGCTGGGAGGTGCCATGGGGTGGGGAGCTGGTGCATAGGACTGCTGGAAACAGAAAAGGCTGTTACTGGAAAAACAAAGCCAGCACCTATTCACAGGCCAGCAGCGCAGCTCGAAAGCAATGCAGGCTTCTCGGCCTCTCTGATCCACACATGCACACACATTTTTATATCACTACCCTGTACGCTTCTGAGAACATCATTCCCCCCACTCTGGCCCTGCACTTGGATCGGCCTAAGTTAGCCCTAAATGGGGCAGAAAGAAGTTCCCAGGTGCTCCTGACAGTGGCATATGCCTTCTGAATCAGTCCCCTGTGATTTTCCTTAGAGGTGTAAACTCACACGTTACCTCCCTCCCCACGAGAAGAACGTAGTTTGCTCTTGGCACCAAAGCTCTGCCCCTAGCTCACCTTTAACGAGCCACACGTCTTTGCTTTGTCTCCACTCCTTGTCCCCTCCTCTCCAAAACACAAAACCGAAACCAAACAAACAAAAAACTGCCTCATATTGTTGTCCTCCCCATCACTCTCCAATATAATTCCTGACGCACAGGAATCACTCTATGAATAGCGAATCTAGGAAGGGCCAAACGGACGGATGAATGGACCTCATCCCTTTCTACCACTCCCAAATCTGCTTCTTCATGGCGAACGTCCTGTTTTGCGATACTGAGCCGCCATTCTCTCGATGCAGTCAAGATCCCCTTTAGGTTACTCTAGTCGAGGGTCTCAATCCAGGAACCACTGACAACTTGGGATAATTCTTTGCTGTGGGGCCTTTTGTTCATTACACTGTACGTCCTACATTGTTCATTGTAGGATGGTAGCAGTAACCTTGTCCTTTACCCACCAGATTCTAGTAGCAGCCATCCCCTAGTTGTGACAACCAAAATTTCTCCACACACTGCCAAGTGTCCCCGGGGAAAGAACCACTGCTCTCCCCCGGTAGAAAATCACTGCTCTAACTTGTCAAACTATTTTATAACAAAATAAAATGATAAAATGATCCCTAGCAACTGAGAATATACAATGTGAATATACGTGCCAGAATTAGTAGACACGGTGCTCATTATATACTTCATTTCTTTGTCAAATGGGCCTATCTTCACAAGTTCTTAAATTACACGGACTGAGTTTGCATTCCTGCTGTGTCTCTTACTGGCTGTGTGACCTTTAGATGGTGCCTTCACCTCTCTAAGACTCAACATTCTCATTAATATGAGGAGGATAAAAATACTACTCTCAGTAGTATGTCACAGGGTCTCCATATAAATTCAATGAGCTAATGTAAACAAAATGGTTCCTGGAAATTAGAAAGTGCAAAATAAATGTTAGCAAAAACAAAAATGCCGGAGTAACAACAATGATAACATTTGTAGCTCATATCTGTCTTGCCAGTAACGTTAGGCTATATAACTATCCCAGATATTCTCAGTCGTAACCTAGAATGTTACCTAACCTAGAATGTTACCTAATGTGAAGACACATCAGCTGTTCTATCAGGGGTGAAGGTGTGTATTTAACAGATGGCAAGTAGATGCTTAAGAAATACTTAGTCTACAACATATACAGTACAAATTGAATGAACACAGCACTTAGCCTACAGTGATAAAAGGCCAAGTTTTAGCAGCACCAGCCTTGTTTCTTGCTATAATAACTCAGTCTTACACTTTTCAGAATGATCAGATTTGCCCCAGTCCTTATTTCCAAGTGGCTACAAGACAATGCCTCTTAGCTACAACATGTCAAATGAAACTCATTATCTCTGCCCTCTCACCTTCCAAGTCCCCACCCCAGACACCCAGCACAATGACCCCATTTCTCTCTGGTGTTGCTGACATCCATCTAGCCCCTATGCTAGAAGCCTTGGGGTCAGCTTCACTTGTTCTTTAATTCTAAATCTCGAAATACAGTCAGCTACCAAATTTTTGCACAAGTTTCTAGAAGCATCCTTTCCTCTGAATTCTCACTGCCTCCTAGGCTGGGATCTGGTCCACCTTGTGGATCCACCATATCCACCATCTGGCCTATGCTTTCCTCTTAGGGAGGAAAGTGGAGGAAGAATAAGACAGACGGTCAAATGCAAAGGCACTCTGGTCTAGAGTATCCTGGGCAGTTCCTTTAAGGAATGGGGAGGTGGGACAGAACCCAGAGCCTCCTTCTTTGAAACAAACATTTCAAGTAAACATTAGGTATTACTTAATCAGCTACCAACATTTTTAATGTGGGATTTTACAACAAATTACACAGGAGAATACTTTCTGTTCCCAATGTTTGAAAAAAATGACATACATCCATTGCCTTTTGGAATTTAATATCTGCATAAAGCTGCACGAAGTTTCTTGGCTGGCATGAAAAACTAGTCCGCCTTGACCTAAGAAATCCATTTCGCTCCGTGGACACCCCATAACACTTAAGCTCTATCTCTTTACATGCCCTGCACTTAGTAGGTTTTAACACATCCCTGCTAAAGTAATGCCCTGGTCCCTGTACCTCCCAATGGGACAGATGAGATTTATCTTTCACTTCCCGCATGTGCTTTATTTTCTTAAATTTCACAGGGCTTTTTAAAAGCTGTTTGTTACCACTTTCACCTCCCCTCTCTCCAAATTCTTTGAATTCCATTCTGTACTCAGGCTTCTTTTAAAATGAGGCTTTGTTAAAAGCAGTTTTCCCCATGGCATAGCTTTTAAAACTATCAGGGAGCCAAAATAAAATCACATCTTCAGCTTTATGTATCATAGATCTGACAGACCAGCTCAGACTGAGTCCCTGAATGATCAAATAAGAAATTTTCATCTATAGGATGGTCAATATGTGTTTACTTAATTGTCCACCCCCCCCCACCCTCCATAGCCAGAATATCATTTAGTAAATTGCATGGTGCTTAAAACAATAAATGTGCCCTCCAAAGTGCCCAATGTATTTACTAGGAAAAAAAAATGAAACAGTCAAAAGCAAATCAAAGCTGGGACGACTATAGGCTACTTGTATGCATGGAAATGAGGTATATAATTTACAAATAGAGATCCAAACACCAGCCTGTTGTGGAGAAATGATGTATTTCAAAAGCCCTTTGAAAAAAATTACACAATCAAAAGGGGTTATCTGTGTCATATTCTTGTTTGTGAATTCTAGAAGTTCTGCTGAGGGGCGCCTGGGTGGCTCTGTCAGTGAAGCATCCACCTTCAGCTCAGGTCATGATCTCACCGTCCGTGAGTTCGAGCCCTGCGTCGGGCTCTGTGCTGACAGCTCGGAGCTGGAACCTGTTTCAGATTCTGTATCTCCCTCTCTCTGACCCCACCCTGTTCATGCTCTGTCTCTCTCTTCTCAAAATTTTTTTTTTCAACGTTTATTTATTTTGGGGACAGAGAGAGACAGAGCATGAACGGGGGAGGGGCAGAGAGAGAGGGAGACACAGAATCAGAAACAGGCTCCAGGCTCTGAGCCATCCGCCCAGAGCCTGACGCGGGGCTCGAACTCACGGACCGCGAGATCGTGACCTGGCTGAAGTCGGACGCTTAACCGACTGCGCCACCCAGGCGCCCCTCTCTTCTCAAAAATAAATAAACATTAAAAAAAATTTGTTTAGAAGTTCTGCTGCAAGAGGCAGACTTTCTCAGTGTTATTGAACCAATTAATCCAGAGATTTTAAGACGGAATGCCTACATTCTCACTTCTCCTTAATATTTCATCTATCTGCTGATGATATACTGAATGAATCAGGTAGTGGTTTGCGCTGTAAATCATCCTTTGGTTTTAAGAATTATAAATTCCCTCCTCTCCTCCCACTTTGCAAACACACATCTTTTAATCAACAAAACATTGGCAGAAGTCTCCCGGAACGTCTGACAAATGCACAGGCCTAAATGAATTAATTTGTGAAAAGCAAAAGCAATGTTGTGTGCCCTGGTACCAGAGACAAATGACCACACTACAGCATCTTTACAAGAAAAAAAAAAAAAAAAGGAGCAATAATCTTTAGAGGTGAATGGGTCACAGCAACCACTTTCCTAATTAAAAGTGGCTCTGATTCTGTCCTCGATTCTTTGTCTTCAAATGGATTTGGGGTTTTATCATTGATCAGCTTTTAAATCATTTTGAGGCACCCAGGAAGAAATGTTTAAATGTTAGTAAAAAAAAAGAATTTATTTTCCCTCAGATAAAATGGACTTTGCTATATTGCTCAAAGTCATACTTTATAAATCCTATTTAGGAGCGGTGAGGACTTACAGTCCAGGGTTACTGAACACTGTTACACGCTGCCGTAGCAGGGCAGGGAGCTGCTATGAATCTGCAGTGTCAGCTTGGTTAGAACCAGTGAAAACGGCAGATTTTCAGAAGAGGACCTTCAGATGGCACTCTGATGGAGAAGGGAGATAGGATCTCTCTTGAACCTGCACACGCTTGGCAAATACGCAGAGTTTCCTCAGGTGTTTATTCATGGTCTGTTGGGACCATGGTCTGCTGGGAGGGTCTGTTAAGTATCATGGGATGGGGGTTGAAAATCTCTAAACCACATGTTGGGGCTCCTACATCAGTGGATCAGTACCCAGTGCTTTCTTTGGGCAACTAAACCAAATGACTTGACATCCATTTTAGAAGATAACGATTCTAATAATTATAGGTAACATTTCTTGCATGCTTCCTAATAGGCATTGTATATAACCGCCCAATGAGGCAAACAATATTCTTCTCAAACATAAACGAGAAAACCAAAGTGCAAAATGGACAGATGACCTTCTCAAGGTCACACAGTGGGAGCCCCACTTTGACCCTAGAAAGTTGGACTCCAGGGGCCATGCAGCCCCCACCAGCACAACAGAACTTCACCTATTAATGACATGGGCACCAACACAAACGGCTTTTTTGCCATCAGCTTTGGAAGAAGGCACGAACAAAAGCTCTCCTGCATCCAAGTATACAGGGGAGAAATCGAACAAGGATGGTAAACAGCATCTAGTCAAAATGGAGGTTAATAAGGCCTTTCCTCTATCAGAATTTAAATGAAGTCCATCTTAAAATTTAATGTCAAAGGGGAAGTGACCATCAGAAGCAAGCAAGGTGATGAGTTTTTCAAATAACATCAAACAAATGGGTTCCTTGGTCAAGATTCAGGGGATGTTATTTGATAACAGGAAAATGAACCAGCTTGCAAATCATCCTACAACAGCTGATTCATTTAGTGTGCTTTGTTAATATGCCTCATTTTTCAAGTTTGAAAAGTGAATCAACCGGGTCCTTCTACATTCTTCTAAAATGTGTGATTTGTGTATATAGGTTTGGATGGAGGTTGGTTTTGCTTTTGACCCCTACATATTTTGGAGGTAAACTGGAGAGGGATATGAGTTGTAGTTTTATTTGTTTTCTCTTTTTTTTCCCCCAATTTTATTTTAACAGAAAGTGTTTGATACATTCAATAAATGCTGTTCACATTTCAAGAGGGTAAAGTAAATCATTAAAAATCATCTTTTATACAGTATGAAACATATTAGCTGAACATGTCTGAAGGCAGGGATGTAATATACACACACCAGCCAGACCATCTTAAGCCAGGGTCACTACTGACATTTTGAACAAGGTAATTCCTTGTCGTGGGGCTATATTGTGCATTGTAGGATATTGAACAGCACCCCTGTCCTTTGCTACTAGATGGCAGGTGTACTACCCTCCCCCCAGGGTGTGACTACCCAAAATGTTTCCAGGTATTGTCAAATGTCCTCTGAGGGTAAAAGTGTGCTGGTTGGCAATCACTGCCTTAAACGGATCCAGCCCCTCTCCTTGAAAAACGAATACCAGCACAGGACCCGGAAATGGAATAATAATAATAACTCAATGGCCTACAACCTACTGCATTGAAAAACCACATCTACTGACCCAAGTTCAACTTCTTATCCCCAAGTATATAAGGCACTCATCTCTGCGTGCCTCTGCCCTCCATCACTAAGACATTGGTACGCCGCATTTCATTTGCAGCAGACGAGGTCTGAAACACGCTTCTTCCTCTTATTGAAAACATAACTCTTTTACAAAGAGAATTTAAAATATTTTTTGCATGCAATTCCCGTTGGCTGGGAATCACAGGGCCTTGATGCCAAACTGCAGTCAATTCTATTCCCGGCATCTGGTTGCTGGCAGGATCCTGAAGCAGTTGGTCTGGTGGTTTTTTGGAGTAGCTTTGGACTCCCTCACACAGCAGTCTGTTCTGCTGATGGTCTCCCCAATTTGTTTTTATTCATCTCCAGTGCAACAGAATTTGTACTCTTTTATCCACTCAAGGGTAAAGCCCTGGATAAAGTCTCCCATGGGACCGACATGCCAAGTCTTTTACTATCCAAAAATGAATACAAACTACACTCCTGTCTTAAATCATACATTATTTAGCCTGCACGTACACATGCAATCCATTGCTCGGTGGATTAACACTGCTGCAGGCTATTGAATTCCTCTCCCAGACAGTATAATTTCTACATAACCTTGCTTCTGCACACCTCGCCTCTAGTGGGAACACAATACGAGCAAGTAGACACGGCAAGAGTTTCAGCAGTCACTGGAGTGCCTATCATAGCCTTAAATGAGGATGTGCGTATTGTCTATGCAAGCAATAATCAATGCAGCTAAATTAATATATAAGGCAAGACATGCAATTTTAGCCATGGTTTCATGAACCACATATATTGACGCTTTGTGGTTTTATGCTGGACAATTGCCCCTCCATTGGTCTAGAATACAATTATAGAAAACAATTGGTGAAAACCTGCCCCACTTCTCTTTTCCTACCCACGGATCAGACATGGAAATGAGCAATAAGGGACAAGACTCCTCACAAAAGGCAATCATTTGCATATTCTCTGTTAACAGTTTCTGGTAATAGCCACTGTCAACAGTGGTGGTGCGGTGTTTAAGAGCTCCACATTGCCCTCTGAGAATCCTGCTCTACCCCTACCTAGGCACTTAAACCTCTAGTCACGGGTAAAACAGGAATTTCGATGATCTCACCTAAGACTGTTGTGAGGCTTTAATATATAAATTACACATAAAATATTTAGCATCATGCCTGACACAGAGTCAATACTCAATAAATACTTGTTGATCTTATCATTTTCATCAGCACCATCATGAGGCAGATCCTTAAAAGAAACACTACTCTCTCAATCCTACTTGGAGTAATTTACCTTTAAGGGGTGCTGCCAGAGTCAATCATTGATTTTTTAAGCATGGGAGCCACTATTCTTGAGATGAAACTATGTCACCAGAACTGTGGTTTGTCATTTTCATCAAGAACCAAAAAGTAATAACTAAGCACTGATGAAACAATCATTGTGGATTGAAAGGCTAATTAGTTTCAAGGTATTTCCAAATCACTACTGAGGTATTATTAAAATTCTGTTAGGATGAGATTCACTTTTGCTGTAAATATTAGTTTTTAAAAACCTCAGCAGATTGCATAATCACACATCGCTCTGTGCTATTTACAAATAGGATTAATCTAAAGTCATTGAATTCCATTCAGAGGTTTAAATATTAAATGACATTTTAAAATTCATGGTACTTGCAAACACAAGTAAACTAGTTATTGTTCATTACAAGCACCTATAAACCAATTTCATTAACAAATTTACAAGCTACAGGAGAGTGGCTGCTATAAATGATGCCACTGGCCTTTTATAAAGATTGCTCAGTTCTCCAAATGCCAGTGACATCTGGTCTTTGCTCCTATCCATCTTTTAATTTGGCCAACTCGTGATCTCTTTAAGGAAAAATAAACAAAATTAAAATATACTCAAAATTTAGCTCAAAATATAGCTCAAAATTTGGGCTACTTACACCATTCATGTAAAAGTTCAAGTCTACACTTAGAAAATAATCCCAAACAGCTCATGATTCCAGTATTAATAAGGATTGATTCCTCATGCAAAATAAATAAATAAATAAATTAAATAAGCCATGATTGGTACCCAAGGTGGAGATTACAATGGCATCTATACCACAAATAGTAATGGTTAGAATTCCCCAGAAATATCAAAGTGACTGTAAACCCTGGATGGGGCCTCTGTTCTGTTTGTCCCAGGAATGTCTCCGAGATCAACTCAAACACTTCCTTTTGTAATGAGCTAGAATCACCAGGACAAGACTGGAAATCCAGAACAGGTCATAACTGCTTGTGGAGATCTCTAGGATAGCCAATGGTCAGCAACTCCCATTCCTAATGCAATCAGAGATAAAGAGGAGATCTTACAGTCCAACAATTACACTCGGGTCACATTTGTGCCTTACATGTTTACTTAATTTTTTCATTTAGTTTTTCCCCATAATCTCTATTTTGACTATTTTCTTAGTTTTTTGCAATACTCTATGCTTCATAATCCAATAATGTTTCCCTAAAACTACGATCAGTAATATCGCCAACAATTAGTTGTCCTAGCTGTATCATGTATGCTATCCAAAACAGAGAAGCACAATTCATACAACTTACAGGGCACCACTGCAAGATAGGTGGACCTCGTACTTTATTGCGACTAAATGAACACTCTCAAAATTTCCTTCTTCAGTCAATGAAAACAGATATAATGAACCATTTCCACTCATTCCACTTGACCACTTTCCATATAAACCAATCAAATGACCGGGTTGGTTACTAGTAGCTAATGGGTGATAGAAATGAAGTATTTTGTTTCAAACCATGTGTAGCAATAATTGCTATCAATGATGGAAGGCCATCCGGAACATCAAATGGCATTAAGGCTCTTTTGATACACTAAATGATTCTGTCCAATTAAATCAGAATTCACTTTTTCTGAAAGTAAATCCATGTTGACTTAAGAGCAACTCAATAATAGGATAAAGAACAAGTGCAGTAAACCCTTATTCCTTTATTGAGGCTTTCCTACTGCTTCCAAAATATCTCTCCAGTCCCTATCTCACCCTGTTTTCCTCAATTTCCCAGGGCTCACTCACATTCCTTGCCACACCATGCTCCTATCTGAATCTATGCCTTATTTTGTCTTCCTCCCTTCACTAAGAATGCCTAGTCTGCATTCTTATACCTTATTCTAGGGTGACTCTAAAATGTATCTTATAAACTGGGGTACTTTGGAGAGCAAAATAGGGAGATGTTGATAATTATATCAGGACACAAGGAATCAACTGAGACCGTCCAAAGAAACTTAGAACATATGGTCATTTATGATTATTTTCTATGTATCTAAATCTCACATATTCATCTAGAGTCACCTGAAGTTCCACCCCATTTTGTGGCATTTCCTGTTATTATTTTAGACCTATTTCATTTACCCCTCTTCTTCGTTTCTATATAATTAAATATCCACAGAAGGTTATAAAATATTTAACAAGAATAGCAATGACTGATGTATAATGAATATATAATATACATGAGGCATTGTTCTAAGAACTTTATATTAATTGATTTATACTTTTGGAGGTATGTATATGGCTACCCCCATATTGAAGATGAGAATACAGAGTTTCAATGACCTTTAAAGGTTGTTCAGCTACTCCGTGACAAATTCAGCGCCTGAAGTAAGGCAGTCT
Organism: Herpailurus yagouaroundi; assembly: GCF_014898765.1. Classification (NCBI taxonomy): domain Eukaryota; kingdom Metazoa; phylum Chordata; class Mammalia; order Carnivora; family Felidae; genus Herpailurus; species Herpailurus yagouaroundi. The sequence goes on from NW_024412400.1 coordinate 13,500,068, forward strand.
TTACTCCGGTTAATTCCAGATTTAACTCTAAATATGTGCAATCCAATATGGTAGCCACCTGTCCCACATAACTATTTAAATTTAAATATAATTGATGTGAATTAATTAAAATTTTAAAACTTCAGTTCCTCAGTAATACTAACCATGTTTTAAGTGTTCAAAAACACGTAGCTACTGGGGCACCTGGGTGGCTCGGTTGGTTAAGCGTCTAACTCTTGATTTCAGCTGAGGTCAGTATCTCACCTCTCATGAGATGAGCCCAACATCAGCGTGGAACCTGCCTAGGATTCCCTCTTTCCTCTCTCTCTGCCCCTCCCCATGCTTACACACTCTCTTGTTCTCAAAATACATAAATAAACATTAAAAAATTAAAAAAAAGACATGTGGCTACTAGCTACTATATTGGACAGGAAGACAGAACATCATCGCATAAAGTTCAATTGCACAGACCTGATGTAGCTCATTCTTACAGTTACCAGGCATCATCTCCCCAGACTATACTGTACATCTACAGTACCTAAATGTGCTGAGCAAAATAATGGTCATGATTTCTGTGCTGCTATTCAGAGGTGTTTTTTTTTTTTTTTTTTAAGTGCGATTAATCTCCTTTCAGTAGAGAACATATTTAAGTTTTTTCTCCTTCAGGAGTGGGTCTTGATTTTGGCATATAAAATCTATCAACTGATAGCTTCTTTGACCAAAAGTAGAAATTATTAAAAGATATTCCCAGAAAGTAAAATATAATGTGTGGGAAGAACAAGATGTGGTTCATTTGTTTTTAATCAAAACCAAAGTTTCATCTGTATTATAAAATTTCTTAATCTCAAGGAAGAGAAGCAACAGAGATAAACTGCTGCTAGAGATTCAATGTCTCTGTCTTTGGGATTCAAGCTTCGTGCTTGGGAGGAAGTTCTGCATTTTTAATACATCATCTACTTTACCTACATATCCTAAAAGAATAGCACCCTTACTAACCACATAGTATGCTATGCTACCAATCTTATTTCTCTCTAAACTGAACCGGGGGGGGGGAGGGGGGGAAGGAGAATGCTTTCTTACAGTGAACTACAGAGGCAATTCAGCAAATTCATAAACAATAACCTATATTCCATGACATAAAATAGTTATGTTGTTTTATTAGCCAATGCATTCATATTTTATTGATGTAGCAAAATTAAGTGTAAACAGAACCTATGCCTCAAAAGTCCTAAATCTAAGAAATTTGGACTATAAAACACAATAATTTCCTCGAGAAGACAATGTTGGGACACAGATCAAAAATGCAACAGCAATTAATACAAGCAAAATAATTGCTTCATTATAAAAACTGGAAGGAGCACTTGCACAGATAATTTTCTGGGAATATAATTTCAACATTTATTGTGTTTGGGGCTATGAGATGATAACTATGAGAATAAATTAATGCTCAAGTTCACCCAAAGTGATCCTATAATAAATGAATATTAGGCATTTTATATTGTTAACTAATTTATTATAATTTTCAAATCAGAAACGCATGAGATGTTTATACATTCAAACTTCTATTTGTAACCTGTATGGAGACTCCCTTTTCCAGTATATTTTAAGTCAGTCTGCCATGTACCTTAGAGAATGTTAAAAAATTATATAGACATATCCAATTTCTAGTGCATCCTCTCTGTTTTGTGATTACTGGAGATTCATTTTGCCTAGTGATAGTTTCTGTAATCAAGGAAATGAACTATCCATAAGAAGACAGTACTGCTTTTCCTTCTCCAAATTACTCTTATTCTTTTTAAATAAGTGACTGAAAGTTCAGAGACTGGCAAATAGAGGGCATCTGCCTGTGATTACTACACTCTCCAAAGGCCCAAGAAGAAGAAGGAAGTATTATTACTGCATAGTGACTAAGAGCATAAATTCTGAAGCCATTCCACCCAGGGTCAAATCCTGCTTTACTACTTTTTTCTCCATATGGCCTTGGCCAAGTTCCCTAAACACTTCTGCCTCAGTCTCCTCATCTGTGAAACTAGGGATAATAACTACCTCAGAAGACTGTTAGACATTTCAAATGAATGCTTATGTATAAAGCACTGAGAATAAAGCCAGGCACACAATAAGCTCTCTAAGGGCGCTTACAATTATAATTATATAAATTCTAAAGCATTTTACAATAACCATTGTTATCATGAACAATAATGCTTTTTTGAAGAAGAGGAAATTTTGGTTGGTCTACTGAATGACCTAGCAAACTCTGGTTTGCCTAGTGTAAAATCTTGCACTCCAAAGTAAAGAGTCCATCGATGCTTGTCAAATTGCAACTCTCTGGGTTGAAAAATCAAGAAATGCCATTCTTCCATGAGATATTAGGCTCAGTTAGTACTATTTGAGCTACTGACACTGATTGCCTTCAGATAAACTGATGAGAAGACTAATAGAAGAACTTTTTAAGACACACAGAAACTTTCACAAGGGAAGTCATTCTTAGCATAAACAAATTCTAGGAAAATAACTACAGATTGTGAAAGTACTTATTAAAATAAGACATATGTGATTGCCAGTGGAACCAGCTTATATCAGTGAAATAACACGCTGACTACTAAATGTCCATGTGCTTAACTGAATCGACTTTTACATACGGAAAATAAACTATACTAATTTCATAGCTTCTAACTCTAAAAATAGTTAGGTTTTTAAAAATTGTTGCCCTGCAAGGATATTTTGTAGGTAAACAATTACTTAAACCATTTATTTAAGTTTAATTACCTCCCTAATTTCTAATAAGTCGTATGATATGTGCCCTAGGGTAACTGAAACAAATAGTCTATAGAATAAAAATGGGATAGTCATACATGTATATATTCCAAGGTATTTACTACACATCTCCAATATTCCAGAAAATTATTTTGTTTTGTTTCGGTCTGGAAAATGTTATGTATACTTTAGCAAACAGACAGGAAAGCCTTTTCTAAAGTATAACCACTAAAAGAGTTTTCTAGGAGAAACCATTCCTCTGCTTCCTCAAGAGAAGACTCAAGAGTTTGTTCTATTCAGTAGAGCAAATTGGCTGGGGTGGGGGATCAAAACAGAAAACTCTCTTGGAATTAGTGCTGATATTCCAGTTCTCTGAGGAAAAAACAAAATCCAAAGCTCTGATGTATAACTTTGCTGATCTTTGTCATGTGACTACTCCTACAGGGGCTGATTTTAACCTACTAACATTTCAACAACCAGCTCACAACATTTCTGAGAATTTAGTGAGCGTCTCTCACACCAGCCACCTCAAGCACCCTACTGCATCACAAAATGGATGTGACCTTAGTTGAAATATTATTTAATGCTCCCAACATCCCAGAAGACATAAACAAAGGAAAGAGTTTCTTTGCCTGAGTAGTAAAGAAGCTAAGAATGCCCTGGGAAAACAGAAAACAAATTTCCTGATGTCTCTGTCGCAGCTGCTAGGACCAGAGAACAAACACCATGTGGGAGGGAGTATGTGGGCAGAATGTGTGGACTGCTTTAGGAAATCTCCATGATCTAATGGAAGAACAGTAAAGGAAACAGAAGAACTTCTTGAAGGAAAAATAGGACTCAAAGAGAACCTTTTCGTTCATTAGCCAATAAAGAACTTCTTAAAAAGAAAGTATCTTTATGTCGTCATTCCTTGAGGTACAAACACTCCGGGTCTACTTTAAACTCTTTGAGGGCAGAACATTAACAACATGGATTTGATCATATCTTTACTAGAATCACAACAGAAACATGTAAGAAACTAAACTATGCATCCTCATCAAAGCAAAAAGCATAGCATTAACTAGTAATGATAAAAGCTGTCTCCGTGAAAGCATCATATCAAAAGTTTTATTAACATATAAATGTCATATATATGTATATGATTTAAAAATAAATATGCCATCACTCTACTTAAAACAAACATCAAATAGAACCCAAAATTTCAGCTGATAATGGGGAAACAAATTGTTCAAGTTTATAAAACATGCACAATGTAGCAAAAGCCTAGAATTACAGCTCCTTATAGATTTGGAAATGGAGAAAAAACAGTTTTTTTTTCTATACATAGACTTCCTAAAGCTGCTGGCTTTAAGAATTTCCATCCAGTGGAACTGGAGGGTATTATGCTAAGTGAAATAAGTCAGTCAGAGAAAGGCACACATAATGATTTCACTCAAATGTGGAATTTGAGAAACTTAACAGACGATCATAGGGGAAGGGTAAGACAAATAGATAAAAACAGCGAGGAAGGCAAACCATAAGAGACTCTTAAATACAGAGAACAAACTGAGGGTTGATCATGTTGGGGAGTGGGGAAAACAGATGATAGGCATTAAGGAGGGCACTTGTTGGGATGAGCACTGGATATTGTATGTAAGTGATGAATCACTGGAATCTACTCCTGAAGCCAAGACTATACTGTATGTTAGCTAACTTGAGAATAAATTTAAGATGATGATGATGATGATGATGATGATGATAATAATAATAAATTTCCATCCAAAATTTTGACTTAAAGTAAGGATCTAATTAAAGTCATATTATACCAAAGAAAGACCAAAAACTTCTAATTTTTGATAACTAATACAAATTTAATCCATACTCCAACATGTGTAAAACAGAACTTAGAATTCATCGTGTAAATTCAACAGTAACATATAAAACGAAATATTATATGAGAAATGTTTTCAAAGAAAATATCCAGTGACAATTACTCCATAAACTCCTTAAGAAACAAAATTAGAGGAATAACAAGGCAGATGACACTAGCATAAAGTTCTCGGCACAAACAATTGAAAGATAGAAAGCAAAGACACAGAAACTTGGTATGCACAAAAATGTGGTCTATATGTATGTCTATTAAGTATGAAAGGGGCACCTGGGTAGTTCAGTTGGCTAGGCGCCCGTCTTTGGCTCAGGTCATGATACGGTTCATGAGTTCGAACCCGCTTTGGGCTCTGTGCTGACAGTTCAGAGCCTGGAGTCTGCTTCGAATTCTGGGTCTCCCTCTCTCTCTCTTCCCCTCCCCAATTGCTCATGCTCTCTCTCTCTCTCTCTCTCAAAAATAAACATTAAAAAAAATTTAAGTATAAGAGAAAAGAGTACCTGGGTCCAATGCTAATTCTTATGAGAATGTCACTTTCTTTTACTGTAGGCTATGTTCTTCATAATAGGTGTAAAAAAAAAAAAAAAAAACCAACATATTTTATTACTCAGAGTGATTAAGTATCAGAATAAATAGAGTTGTTGAATGGTCAAATTTTGCACCCAGAGTTTTCCAAGCTAATAAATGGAATGAATTTGATTGCTTTTTCTTGTGGTTTTCAGAAATCAGTAATAATAGAGATAAAAATGAGAAAAGGGACTGATAACATGGAACTTTTCGTACCAGCATTGTGACTTATGCTTTACCAGTAAACTCATTGTTTGGAGTGGGGATATTATTTATCCAGTGAAAACAGGCATCCATTGGTGTTATGTTCTGATTTCAACAGAGGAAGGTAAAGATTCCCAAAATGTAGGCTACACCACAGTGGCAGAACTCCTTACTATCCAGTAGCTCCCAGTGTGAGCATAAAGAAACATGAGATCCCACCCCTAGCACACCCACACCTGCCCAGAAGCACTGTTTAGAGGATTGTAATATTCTACAATGTTGACTGTCTATGCACTCTGAGGCTGGCTAAGTTATGTGCAAAGGCACTTTCCTTTTATTTATTTGCATTCCACTAGTCATTAATTTAAATCAGTATCAAGGCTTTTGGCAAGGCCACTTAGCATCATATGTTGGTAATCTGAGACAGACAGACACATCTCTAATCCTGGTCAATGTTTCTATTGTGGACACAACCTTCGATCTTGTGTGAAGACAGAGATAATGACAAAACAACAACAACACATGTTTGGCACTTGTTTTCACTTGATTAGAAGGCTGAAAATGGCATGAGTCAATGAGTTCCATTTGCTTTCAGCTCCTTATTACTCTCCGGCAGGTCAAATAAAGATATGACTTGTTTACGAATCAAATACAAAATAAAGATTATGTCCATAGCTGATACATCAGTTCTTGTGACCAATCAATATCCCCATATCGTATCCCTATCTAATCTTACTGATTATTAGTTATTGAAGACATGGAGAAATTGGGAAAATTAGAAAATTTTCACTGACAATCCAAGTGTGTTCATTATATAAACTTAAATTTCAGAGAGGGCTCTTCCTGTGAACTAGAACACATCTTATATGTTCCTTTATAAAACTGAATAAAAATAATTATTAAACATTTTTTTGCTGGCAATGAAATATTGATATCTGACAGTCAATTCCTCTCCACAAGCAGTAATTCTAGATCTTTTGTGTACTTCTGAAAATATTTTTCTCAATGAAACTAGTTATAATTCCTGAAATTTTCCAAATGGAATGTTACATATTGACATCTTCCTGACTTTGGTATATAGTCTACTGTGTTTGGACTTGAACCACAGATCTCGGATCTGAACCAGTCTTCAAGTTCTACTTCAACATATTTCTCAAATTCTATGCTATGCAGAAAATTGAACATTCTTTTCATTTTTTATTTTTAATTAACATTTGATTGATATGCAACGGTACATTGGTTTCAGGTCTAAGAAGGATTCTTGATGACAGAATACTAAGACAGTCCACTAATATATAAGCCACAAAGATATTCCCTAATTACAATAACTGGAGAATTAGAATATCATAGAGCTAAATGATGGAAGATAAGAAGTCTGAACACCACGAAAGTTGACAGTAACAGATGCTTTCTTAGTCTGTTGGGACTCCTAGAACAAAGTACACTACAGACCGGGTGGCTTATAACAAGGGAATTTTATATTATTGCACAGTTATGGAGGCTGCAAGTCTAAGATCAGGGTGCCAGCACGGTCAGGTGAGAGTACTCTTCCAGTCCCCAGATTTCTCATTGTATCCTCACATAACGAAAGGGACAAGGAGGCTCTATGTGGTTGGTCTCTTTTATAACAGTACTGATCTCTTTCAGAAGGGTTCCACTCTCAAGATCTGAGCATCTCCCAACGCAACACCCCCCTCAGTACTATCACCTTGTGCATTAGGATTTCACCACACGAGTTTCTCATGGGACACAAACATTCAGACTGCATCTGAGGCTTAAGTCCAACATAATCTGCGTGAGGCCATGCGGGGCCAGAGGTTACGATCATGGACTTCATGAAAATTTACATCTGCCCTCCGGCATAGGGACAGATCCAGGTTTTGCAAGGTTTTGCAAAACTTACACAATATGAGGACTTCATTAAAAAAAGAATAAAATTTATGAATATAAAATAGCTACAAAACTGAATATTTATTTAGAATGAAAAGAGGGGTGCCTGGGTGGCTCAGTCGGTTAAGCGGCCGACTTTGGCTCAGGTCATGATCTCACGGTCCATGAGTTCGAGCCCCGCGTCGGGCTCTGTGCTGACAGCTCAGAGCCTGGAGCCTGTTTCGGATTCTGTGTCTCCCTCTCTCTGACCCTCCCCCATTCATGCTCTGTCTCTCTCTGTCTCAAAAATAAATAAACATTAAAAAAAAATTTAGAATGAAAAGAGAAGTAGCAAGAAGTCACCAATTTTAAAAGCTGATAACACAAATATCAAAAAGATGCTGAAAATAACAATATTAACTTCCCAACACACTTCAAAAAAACTTTCCCTCTTTACTTTTGCCTCCATACTCTTTGATTGCCTCATCATATGGCAGCAGTTTCATTATATTTTCTGTAGAGAGAATGAAAAATTCTGTGTGCCCTCTAGTGCTTGATAGAAATGTATTTTTTTACTGATAACTTAGGACACTTTTCAGTTTTCCAACTCATTAATGGTAATGGTTTCTAAATTGTTAAGATAGGAATTTGGGGACTAAAAATCAGGAAGAATTTTGCATAGGCTTGTCTGTTGCTTTAGATCTTGTAAATCTTTTTTCTCCTACTTCCCATATACTTCCAGTGTTGGGCACGAGAGGCCACACGCCTATCACCATAGGACCTTGTGACAGCATGTTCCTGCCACAATGCCCGGGTCATCAGTACAGCGGGCAGCCTGAGCTTTCGTGGAAACCATTCTTACCACAAAACAGCTAGTGACAATACAAACACGTATCTCATTAGATCCAGACTACATGCATCTTCCACCACCGGCTGACAAAAGGGAAAGTGCAAATGGGGAAGCCAAAGTGGAAAAGGACAAGGGTCTTAACCAGCTGTGACTAAAATAGCTTTCTCTCTCAAAATTCCCAAACCTGTTTCACCATATGAACACGTTGTTGGGCAATGGAGGAACGTGGCTTTTGTGGGGGTTAAAGTTATACAATTTGGATGGTGGGTCACGGGCCATTTTTAAGCAGAAGACTACAAGATAAAGATACAAAGTTAGATAGAGAATCACTGAAAGGCTGGAGGAAAGGAGGATCCCCAAAGTTTAAATTTAATCAGTTTCCAGGCGAACCTACCGCCTTTGACTCCTTAGCCCACCATTCCAGCCACGCCCCCACCTCTACCCTATCCCAACAGGTGATCTCCCATTTTCACAGGCAAGTACCTTCTGTGGTCATCTGCACCCATGCTTTTCCACTTGCTATTCTTTCTGCCTACTTGTAGTCCACGTACCCCGGTATCCTTTTCTGGACACTTTTCCCGATGCCTCACTGAGCTGACGAGCACCATCAAGTGTTGCCCCAGGTCTCGGTATGGACATTTCCCCGTACGTTATGCCTTGCATGTTCAACTTGAATTTAGCTGTCATTTTTCACAGATCAATTGTGCATTGGTGACTTAACATCTGGATACATCTGTTTTTTTTATTTTCATGGCTCTGTCTCATTCAGGCACCAAGTCCCGCTTATGCTTCCTTCTCAGTGTCTCATGCATCTGTCTTTTCCATTCATTTCACTGTTTCTATTCTTGTCTGGGAGCACTTCACTTCACATATGGACTAATGTAGCAGTCTCCAAATTGTGTTTCCTGTTCCCATATTCCAAATACTCTGATCTATCCTGCATGCAAGCCGTAGCTTTATCTTCCTAAAACAAAAATTAATCTTCACACTTCATCCCCATGTTAAAAACAAAAACAAAAACAACAAAAAAAGGAAAATCCTGAAAGGCTCTTCATAGTCCAAAGATCATTTCCTTAGACTGACATCCAAGGGCTATAGATCATTTTCACAAAGTCTCCTTGACCATTAGCACACAAAAATATAAATTTGTCTTTCCAAATGTTCACAAATTTTCCTGTCTTGTGTTTGCAAACCATATCACTTTATTTTTGCAAATTTAAAATGATGTGATGCTTTTTGCTGAAAAGAGAAACTATTGCTGTCTGCACATCTGAGTACCTATTAGTCAATAAAGAATTTCATTTCCAAATTGCCAATTTCTACAGCTTGCTTGTTTTTTACCAAAAATTCCAACACAACTGGGCACTTATGAGAGCCCCGTTGAGGAATATCATCTCCAAGGGTAGATATATATTTGCATAATTTACATTTACAAAGTTGCCAGCTATACACATCTTCATTAAGCAGGAGAATGCTCCAGTGTGACCGCTTACATCTAAATGGCCTGGGAATTGTCCTCCTCAGCATTCATCAGCCGTCCCCTCATTTTATTCTATTAGGAGGGAAGGAAGAGCAATGCAGACTGATCAATGTGCCAGTGAGTTTTATGGCTGTATTTTAGAATGACCTATATTAAAGGAGTTAGGCAAACGTAAGAGAAATTTACTGCTCACAGGATAATGGCTCTCTGTAGCGTAAGGGTGTCTCAAACATGGCATATGCTTGCTTTATTTACACCCCGATGCTTGACTGATCATCTTTCTCATATTTTGCCTTACTTTTGAAAGCATGGATTCCCTTGCCTTATTGATCTCTTTATACCCTTATCATTTTTCCCCTGAGTTATTTGGCATGATGACAGTAGTGCGTCGCCAAGGCTGATTTAACATCATCTCCCAAGTATGCAGCACTGAACTCAGAGTCGAATATTTTAAGGCTGAAACATGTAACACATCTGTCAGGCAATGGTACAAATACAGTCACTTGTCAGAACTAATGAATGAGGTAATCCAGAGTATGGATAAATAGCAAGAAGATGGAAGATGCTAGAAGCTATGGTTCGCCAAAAAGCATTTCTGAGTAATTACATTATTTGAGGAAGAATGATGTTTCTTTGTTTTCAGTTCTAACTCATTTTTGCTCCCGCAGCAGACCTTGGTGGTAATACCTACAGAATGCAAAGTGCAGTAAGAAGCAGAGTCAGCGATTCACACGACAGTGGGGAAAGTGGGTGGCCCTTTGACTGTGGTCTATCTCATAGGAACGATATATTTCTCCCTACTATTTTGTAAACCTGGCTTAACCAGGTAGTGCCTCTGCACTTGCTTACAGTCCAGTCTGTGTTCATTTTTGCAAAAACCCCATTATCGGATGGGACCAGTCACAGGATAAACCCAAAGAGTACAGGGATGTTTCAACAATGATGAGGAAGGGACCAAGGCTGCCAGTCAAAAGTAGCTCACCTTAAAATCTTTAAAGCATTATCAACAAAGAGAAAAGAATGTCCCAAAGGTGGTTCTTCATATGGGGTGTATGGATGTCCATTCCCGAAGGGGGAAAGGTGTGGACGTATAGATAGGTCTAGCTGCGTGTAATTACAGAAGAGAGGACAGCATAGCCGCCTGTGAGGACAAAGGTTAAATGAGGGGAACGGAGGGAAAAGGACCATGTCCCTGATGCACGCATTGATTATTCTAATGGGAAGGAAGTGCCCAACTTTACACAGAATCCCCTCAGTTATTTATAACCGGGGGTGCGACATTTTATGCAGTGATTAAGTCCCAAGAATGGGCCTTGCACACCCAACTGCCTTCATCAGGAAGCGGAGATGAAACTCTGACACCGAGGACCCAAGATAAAAATGATCTGGAAGTCCTTCCAAGTACCATCTCAATAAAACTTACCACTAACCTCAATGAACCCTGCATTTCCCTAGAGTCCTACTGTACTGCTATTCCCACTAACCGCTTTTGATATCCGCAGGTGACACCAGTGTGACTACATACAAACAAAACGCTACTTAGACACATTTGAGTCTGTAAATCTTTATTAGGATATGAACACACTTCATACTGGTACTCTTTCCAAGACTCGACTGGATTTCTCCTGATTTTTCAGTGGCAACTCATTCTCCAACAAGAGGAGAGAAATCATGTCAGTGTTCAGACAGGCCACTGAGCCTCTTCCCTGCAATCTAACCTAATAGTGGGATTTGAGAATGTTCTGATAAGGGCATTTCACACAAAAAAGGAATCTACTGCGTCCTGATCTATGCTGTTGCACTATATGGTATGCCCTCCTCCTGGTTTCCCAGTAGCAAAACCTATTTATTCTGACTCAAATTTCACCTCCTCTGAGAAACCTTTATCACAGGCAGATTTATCTCCTCCCTGCTCAAGGCTCTAGGGGACATTTTCCTCATGCCTCTGCTGATGATAAATATTTTGTGTAATATTTCATCCTTCAGTAGCTGTTTCCACCCCTGGCATGCTGGAGAGTTGAGGACAGGGTGTGCAAAGAGGCACCCCCTCTGATCCTCAGCACTTACATATACACTTACGACAAGTCTTTCATTTGGTACTTAATAATTTGCTGGATGTTGAATGTTACCGTAAGTATCTTGTCAACAATGATTATTCTTGAGAGATCCAGGGATAATCCAGAAGTTGAACCCCTAATTATATTCTTAGTTTTAGTAGATAAATGTGTGTTGCATTATGTGGTTGTGAAAACATGGCAACTTGAGGAGAGGTTATACTTGCCTTTCCACTCATGAGATCCTGCACTGAGAACAGAAAAAAGGGAGCTATGGAAAATACAACTCCTCTTGTCTTCTTCTGTAGCTCTCTGCCAAATATCTGCTAGCCTGCTGCTTACAGACACAGCCACAGCAGCTGGGCTACCCCAAAAGAAGTAAGCCTGATGGCTTATGGAAATATATTTGCTCATCACTAGCTAAGGAGAACACACTTACTTTTTTTCAAACATAGGACAGTCATATATGTCTATCAAAACTAATGCAAGTGAACTTCATATTTCAGGTCTCCTATACAGGTACAAAGTAAATTTTGCATGCTACAGAAATACAGAAGTGAAGAGTGATTATAAGATTTTTGCAAATACATGTAAATAAAGGTCTTGTCTATTATAAACTAAGTTTATATATATTTGGCTTCAATTTTTATTTGCCAATCAACTTTGAGACTTAAAATTTTTTTAATCTTGATTTTCATCAGGGTATGGAATAACTGCTACCGAATAGTCGCCCAACTATTTTGGTAAATAATTTGTTTCTTAGTATCACTTTCTTTGATGGCTATGGAACACGCATAGGCATTTCTTTTTGCTTCAGATTTGTGTCTTTGAAACAATAAAAATTCCAATCAATTCAGTTGCTATTTGCGAATGGTGATGGAAAGGATCCATTCTTTGCTGGAAAAGAAATATATTTGTAGCAAATAGCCACCAACTCTAGTAGAGAAAATTATTTGCACACTGAACAGGGAAGCTGCCAAAGCGAAGAACAGAGCATCTGCTGTGGACAAGGGTATAATTATCTTGCTCTTCCAAATACTGTTGGGCATAAAAAGTTTTACTCTCTCTCTGGCAAGATGCTCTTCTCAGACTTTTAACAAAACACTATTAGCAAATAATAACTAGTCTGGAAGTCCTGTCAATGACAACAGTACGTCTTTTGGACCCTCTCCTGAAAAATAGAAAACAGGGTCGATCTGATAAAATGGTGAACCCTTCAAGTGTCAAAAGGATCATAAACATCAGCTCCATCCTGTCGAAAACCTTTCATATACCTACATACGTTGTTTGCCACAGACTTGAGAACTTTTCAAAAGAAGAAATGCTTTATCCTTCTGGTTCTAGATTATAATTTATTGCACATTTCTATGAACTATTTTCTGTTCCTTAGTGTTTGCTTTTCACGTGTATTGTGATATTCATTACTTTTATGCCACCTTACTTTCATCTAAAAGAAATAGAAGTAGATCTTTCTGGTAGACCAGAGGGATGAAAGAAATCTGTTTTTGATGAACAGATATCATTATCAAGGAATGGCTGCTCTTCAGATTCTGTTGCTGCCACTTCTAACTTTCCCCTTGGGGGTTTCAACCTGTGATGGGCAAGAGACTTGAATCTACTCTCAAAACTGTCAAAGAAACGGAGGTTGGACTTCCATTCCCAATTACTTGCATGCATTTGTTGTGTTGTCTTCTTTTAAAAAGAAGGAGGGGATAGGAATCATGAAGCTATTTCCAACAAAGGCCCTTAATAGGCAGGCCTGCTAAAACAACACCATGCCACGGTCTTTTCCAAAACTTTCCAGCAGCTATCAGCAACAGCTGACAAGCTCCAGCTAATTTAAAACTGTACATTCTCTCCTGAGAAGACCAGACCACACACACAGTATTGAAAAACACCCAGTGAATACCATAATTTCCCCAACAGTGGGCTCGTCATGTTCTGTCTTCTGTGCTTAAAAAATAATGTAACCTTTTATTGATAATGAAAGTTTTACCAACTATTTGAATGGTAGTCTTAACATTTTATTCTTTGGGAGCACAGGGAAGTAGAGATCAAATATTAACGTCAATAAAAGAAGCAGAAGTGACAACTTCCTCCAAGGTTAGTGGTACCAGACACTGGCACAAATTCATCCATCTGGGTGTCTCAAGGACATATTCCCACATGAGAATCCAAGAGGGAAAGTGTCACAGAACTGACAGATGGGCTTCCCTTGCCTAGATCATCCTAATGGAGCTTTGAGGCAATTTGCATACTAGCTGTCAGTGACACAGGTGTGTGTCAAGGACTTAAGAGAGGCTAAGAGCAACCTTATAGAGGATACAGCTTCATGACCAATACATGCTTCCATTTGTTTGTTCAGGCTGATAGGTGATATCTGTTAAGAAGCCTGTAGTTTAATGGCAGCACTGTTGATTTTTGGTTTTTTTTCGTTTTTCTTTTTCCTTCTGAGTTACAGTCTATAGCAGTTCAGCGTAGGTACAAACTAGAATAATTTTCATCCCAATAAGAGATTAATACTGGAGTCCTGCTCTTTGTATTGGTGAATCACACCCAAAATAGCATTCACATGCATTCAATTTTCATTACATGTACATTAAAAATATTGGCTTGATTCTGGTCTTATGGTTAAAGATTTAAATGTTGAAATGTTGACAGCTGCCTGCCTCTATCATAATCTCACTATCTGAAATGAAGAAAACAGTGGCTGCCAAAGCCAATGTAAACATTCCTGCTGCTCATCATATTCTGGAAAATTTCACCTGTCCCCTAATCCTACAACCCACCAATGGCTGTGCATTGAATCCTGAAGCTAATTAATTAATTAAAGTAGCAATGCATTACGTGTCAAATATATCATGCTCTTGCAACTTGCCACTTTGACCTTGACCACATAAATTATCTGCCACTTTGGTAGGCAGGCACATTGGTAGCTCCAAATGAGCCACAGCTTCTGTAATTTATACTCCATTACAGTGCCCTCCTTTATTAGCTCCAAATTTGCTGTAAGACTTGCTTTGACCGACAGATATCCACAAGTTTGCAACAAGCGGATATTGATGACCACTTGTACACTGGGGCTTATTTTCTTGAGATGCTCCTTCTTGGAACCCAGCCACCATGCTGTAAGGAAATGATCTCAACAGCATAATTTCTTGAAGTTGATTTATCCAGGTGAGCTTTAGGACGATAACCTGTACCCAATGTAAATAAGACTGTGCTAAGCGTTAGGATTGAAACGTGCAATTTCAGTCACAGAATGTCCTACAAGACAGAGAGACTAGCTGGAGAGGCCCTGCAGGATTAGACACCATAGGGAGAAAGAGGCCACGTAGAGGAGAACTGATGTGCCCCAAATGAGCTGCCCCCACAAAGCTCTCACATAAATGGGGCTGGACAAGTGAATGTAGCTGGTACCATGTAGAGCAGAAGGTCTGCTAGGTCAGTGGAGACAATCATGACATTATTCAGTAAGCCAACAGCTAAATAAATAAATGATTAATCATGATTATTTTAGCCACTTTGTTATCTATTGCGACTTGTTATGCAGAAATAGGTAAGTGAAATAGTCGCTTTAAAAACTGCAACAGTGAGGAGATACTGATGGACAGCTAACTAACTTGCTATGTGACATTGAATCTGCCAAAGGCTGTTTTCTCCTCTAGACTATGAACAAGGTGAACCAGATGACCACAAACTTCCTTCCAACTCCAAGACTCTATTTCATTCTGTAGTGGGATTAGAATAAAGCTTGGTAGTGACCTGACTGCAATAATAAACCAATTATATGACACTACACCCTGAGAAGAAGGGTTTTAGGTGGCCGCCATGGTCTAACATAAACCTACCATGTTAAAAACAAAAACAAAAAAACATTCTTTGTTAAAAAAGGCTTCTAGCTCAGCCTCATCATAGCTGGGCACTTTGATGAAGATTTTTCAACTCTGCATTGTGTATATCCTGAAGAAGAATAAGAAAAAAAACCACACACACGATTGTTTAGTATAGCGATTACATGATATGATGCGATGAATGCTTTTCAAGAGCTAGGAGCTGCTCTTATAAATTCATTGCACGATTCAGAAAGAAAAGCAATAAAAATATAATGTATTATGATGATATCAGAGACCTGTACCTATTTACACATGTAAGACTGCTAAGGTCATGGGGTAATTTAAATACCATTATCAAATGTTCACTCTGTACCAATTAAGGACCAAGAATAAGGTTACGCTTGCTTCTTAAGCTTGGGAGGTTTTTTCTGAAACCATCACTTTTATAGTGTGTGTGGTGTGTCACACACTGTTGCAAACATTTTACAGGTGAGAAAACAGAGGCATAGAGAAGATTAAATGCATAGTTGGCATGTGGCCGAGCTGGTCGCACAGTACAGGCAGGCTGGCTCCAGACTCTGTATTCTTTCCGTAAACACACCGCTTTGACCCATAGCAGAAATAAACCCAGGGTCTTCTTGTTACTTGAACCAAATTCTGACCAGGTGAGCTAATTACTATGAGAGTTGTATTAAAAGAGTCAACAAATTATATCAGAAACTCCGTTGGGATAGGAAGGTATCACAGAGAGAAAACTCAAAGACCAACTTAAGTCAGAACAAGTCTCTAATTGCAATAGTTACTAAACAGAAACCTTTCATTTACTCAGCATTCAAAAAGTCAGCAAGAAGGACTGCTTTCCTCCAAGTTCTTCAATGTCTCTTCTTTCCATTAATAATGTGAACTGTCCTCTTATCGCCTGATTTAGAATGTTTATACAAACACACCCGCACAGAATCCTAACAACATAACTTCATTATGTGGATTGGTCCACATCGGCTTGGGGGACACTGATCTGTGTTAACTGCAAGGAAGGCTATTTCAGCCACAGAAATAGGACTCAAGTGGGCCATTTCAACCACAGAAGCCAGTGAGATGCCCAAGTCGAACTCAAGCATTTCTAGGGTGAAAACAAAGAAGGTTTGTTGGAATGTTTAAGTGCCTGGCTAAATGTTTGGACCCTAAAAGTATCTTCGTAGATTCTTTGATTCTACATAACTTAATCACATTTAGGTAAGTATATTGCATCTACCCATATTAAGATTCTTCAGTGCTGCAAAACTCGATCAAATTATGGTAAGTATATTGTATCTGTCTATACTAAGATGCTTTGACTATGCATATTTTATTCAAATTAGGATGAGTATATTGATGAGCAAAATTGCCCCAAATCTTCTGCCACAAAGCAGAATCATAAAGAACGAAGGTCCTGGAAACTGCTGAGGTTTGCATACGTGTTTCCTCAAGGTCCTGTGAGGACCTTGAGGGGAAGTTATTGAACATCTCTGAGACTCAGTTTCCAAGCCTGAAAAGTGAGGGTAACTACTATACCAGGCTTCCTAGGGCTGTTGTGATGGCTGAGTGAATTCAGTGGAGGCAAACCACTTGAAAAGGTTTCTCGTATCAAGTGTATGTTAATTATGAGTCATGGTTATCATTTGTACTGTACTTGTTTATAAATTTATTATTGGACTGCATTAAAATCTACATCAGTTCTACAAAATGTACCAAGCAGTTTTTGCATGTGAGAGTTTCAACTTCAAGACACTGCGCATCAGATCAGCATGCGTCCGTGTTTCATAAAGATGATTTTAAAATGGTGATCGAACTTAGAATGTTCAGTCCTTTCTTCCTTGCCAAAAGAAGCCTGACTATAGATAAAGGATTATAATAATGACAGCAAATCTGATTTTTGTATTCAAAAATTCTGCTCATTTTAGCTATAACTCCACTACTTAAATGAAAAGAAGTGGGGTTTCAAAGGATGAGAATGAATTACTAGAATTACTATAGAAATTAGACACTGTCTACTGTCTACTGCCCAACAGAAAGTAGACAGTCAATGAAAAGTTAAAAATTCTGTTGCATAAGATTATTAAGCTACAACAGTGTGTATGGGTGTGTGTGTACACACAGATAGGATTTTCTCAACATGGCTGAGGGTCTAGTTGACGGCTAAAAACAATAGTTGCTAATGCCAAGCCCAGTGTTGGCTCATGACATGTGTATGATAAATATTTGTCGAAATATTGAATGACAAGGCAAAGGGGTAGAATTTAACAAATCAAGAACAAGTAATGTTTGGCTTGGTTATTCGGAGGGAATTGTGATGTGACTTAATGAGCCAGACCACCTTTTATTAGGACACAGAAAGGGGCTTTGGGTTGTCATTTCAAAAGTCTCACGGTTTGAAAAGAATACATTGCTCTGTGTCAGTTCTAAAGATTACAATCACAGCTTTTAGCACAGATTTCATTTTTTATAATAATCTCCTTAAAAATCACTGAAAATATCACCCCATCATGTAATTTGTTTCTTTCACACTGATGGCACTCCTACTGTTTAAAACTAATTGCTTTTTTACATTATCTTAAGGTCAGGCTCAACAGAATGAATTTGGAGATAACATAACTGTGAGCCACAACTGTTTAGCACACCAAGAGGAGATCACAATGCAGAAAGAATGTCTCCTTCAGAAAGGCACCAAAGATAACTACTTTAATTTGCCTCTAGGCAAACATCAGAATGACTGACAGTATAACTTGAAGGTTTGTTAAACATAATCTGGGTGTTTATTTGCATCTCTCCGGAAGATAGTCTAGAAATTACTTTTTATATTTTTTATTCAACAACTAACAAGGATATACAGCATGGGAAAATCCGTGTCTGTGTACAGTTGGAATTTTTGTGGCTGATATTCAAGGACTGTTTTAATCTATCTAATACACCTCTTTCAAGATGGCAAATAAGTTCAAAAGTCATGCAATATCTTCACCTTTTCCCAATACTGGCTAGTCAGAAAGTCAAAACAACAGTCTATTGCCCAAATTAATACTAGGTCACCAGGTGCACCTTGAATGACTGCAAATAGAGCCCAAACAGCTGAATTTTCCCCACTGTTGTAGGTGACAGACGAAGCAAATACTTGAACAAGAACCAGACAATTTGCAGACTGAGCTAAGCAAGATGTGTTTCAGCAAGTATGTGTGTGTGTGTGTGTGTGTGTGTGTGTGCGCGCGCGCGCGCGTGTGTGCGAGTGTGGAACTCATTACTCAAATTAGTACATACTCCACCTTACCCAAGAAATCTTATGACCACATGTGTGGCAAATGGTACTTACAATATAGTATATAGCACAATGATGATTACTATGAAAATGATGTGTCCTGCCTGATTTGCCATAAAATTAATTCTTAAAAAGCAGACAAGAGTATTTATGAATTCAGATGTTTGGGCTGGAAAATTTTCTTAAAGTCATTTAAGAATGAGGAATTCTTCAAAGCATGACCTGGCAAATAAATTTTCTGTGATTTTTTTTTTTTTTTTTAACACAGGCACAGGATCATACATGAAGTCTGGAAGTTAGCGTCCAAGGATATAAACAATGGTTTGGTTCTCCGCAGTATCTGTCTTCTCAGGGAAACTTCTGACAATCTTGAATTCTTAGAAACAGCATGGGGGCTTCCAAATAACTTATTCATGAAGAACACTGACTTTCCCATTAAGATCTAACTTTCTTTTGAGAATAACTTTCTAAAATCCATGACGACCTGCATTTTGGTCCTAGAATTTAAAACACGTTCTTGAAACATAAACCCCCAGGCACAAAATGACTAAGCACAATCATTTACCCATGGTTATTGTGACTTGTAACTCTAGATAAATGCTTCTTCCATTTCTACTTTTATTATCATTCATTAACATTCAGAGAGGGTAAGGGAATGGGGAGTCGTCTAGCATTACAACCATTCCACAGTCAAACAGATATCCAAGACCACAATATTTAACAACTTTTGCAGTTACATTTTTGTTGCCATCTGGTGGGCATATATTTTTTCACTACAAGTATGGGGGGCAGAAGAGAAAGCTAACGTATCTACTTTGCAAGTATTTTGACATCTTCAGAACTGGCCTATTTGTACTCAATACACATAGCTCTGTTAGCAAAGCAAACTGAAGATTTATCACTCATGGTTGGCCTGACAACCCATCATCACTGTACCACCTAGAGCACTTGGGGCCACAAGGGGCACGGGGATTGGGAGTGGGGCGAATCACCAGAATGTCTAGAGCTACCCAGGCAGTGGCATCCTTCTTTACAGTAGCTGTTAAAGACACGTCACTACTCTGAAAATAGTGCTGCAATTATGTGACAACTTTGCAAAACTATAGCCTGTAAACCCTCAGATAAAATATGGCCTTCACTCATCTATAGAAGTGGAGCCTAACACAGATCATTTCAGATGGTGGACTGTACATTTGACAAAGGTCTCCTAAGTTTTAAAAAGAAATTAGTATCAAAATAAGGTTGCGAGCATAGAATTTCAGCAATCTGATATGTCCCCACTTTCTTTTATCAGTGGGGCAAAGAATGTCTAAGAGGTAAAATCACCATCCTCCAAAAGAACAACAGAGTGCTCTAAATCAGGGTTACTCAGTATGGTCTGCGTACTGGGTGTCAATCTGCAAACTGTGACCGGTCAACCACAAGGTCAACTGCAGAAATTGGGAAAGGAACTTAATCATTTAAAAAAAATGTTTTTGAAGTTTATTTATTTTTGAGAGAGAGCACAAGTGGGGGAGGGGCAGAGAGCGGGAAATAGAATCCAAGCAGCCTCCAGGCTGTGAGCTGTCAGCACAGAGCCCAAAGCGGGGCTTGAACTCACAAGCTGTGAGATCCTGACCTGAGCCTAAGTCGGATGCTTAACGGACTGAGCCACCTAGGCGCCCTGGAACTTAAACATTTTTAGGCCAGTCTGACACTGCCCCAATATCCAACTGTCTAATTTTATACTAGACAAAAGTTATCGGTCTGCAAGGGATCGATCTCCGTCTAAGAGTGGCTGAGAAGCATTGCTGGAAATTGCCCCTCTTAACCCCAGGGTATTGGTCTCTCAGCTACACCTTCATGTTCTTCACCCTGACCTAATCTATGACGGCACTGCATAATCCAGTTAGGGAGAATGTCATATCAGACACAGATTTAGGTCAGTAGAAAAGAAACAAAAAGTGAATTCACATTTCTATTACCAAGAAGTTTCATAGGGAAAGGAAAAGTCACTGAGCATTTTGGGAACTACATAGCACTATCTCAGGGACAGATTTTTATACTTTAATTTTTTTTATTATTTATTATTTTCCCAAATTAGGGGCAAAGCTAAAAACTTGTTTCCCTATTAATAAAAATCTTTAATCTCGTATCTGTGATGAGATTTTGACACCGATAGAAAAAGGGAAAACGAAAAATGATGGTTTTTCCTTAACTTCAGTTGTAGTTCATTTTCACATCTACTTCATTGGCCTTCCAGAGAATTTACACCGACCACCCCACTGCCTTAAAACAGAGCTTTCAACAACCCTGAAATGCCCTTCCAGAAATCCCATCACCTCTTCAAGTCTGCCCTTCCCTGTGAGGCCCACAATGCCTTGGGACTCAGGTTAGAGATGCAGTCCTTATAAGTAAGGATTTGTAAATCCTGGATTAGTCTCTCCCAGCTCAGGTAACCAAGGCGATGGGAAGACGGGAAGACGGGAAGACGGGAAGACGGTAAAGGTGGCTACTTGAGTAGCTCGAATCCATCTATCTAAATGCAGATCTGGTTTGGGTACTGCACGCTATTGCCCCCCTTAAGCCTCACCTCAACTCAAAGTGACAGTACGCTCCACATATTTGGCTGAAAACAAGCAGATCATAAATAGGAGACCAGTATCTTTTGGGAAAAGAAAGGCACCCATCAAGGTCATGCGCATTTATTTATTTATTTTTTTGACCTCACCTCCTAAACCTTAGTTGAGGCATGGCCAGACACTTTCCCGCCAGGACAAGGAAATATATCTGAATACAGCTGCAGTTCTTAGAACTATAGGAAAGTGGACACGCATGCTTGCTTCTTTGAATTTCTAACTTTGCAATCTTTTATTCAACTTGGGAACAGGTCATATCTGATTGATTTATCACCAACAGCTCAATCACCTCTCCCTTTTATCCCCCTATCTTAAAACATCAGAGAAGCCTCTTACACTTTCTGTCATTGCTCAGGGCCTTGTACAGATTAAATGCACAGTAAATAAACAGCATTTTGGCTCACATATGATCTTCTAGTGTCTTTGGTCTCCCTGTGTTTGATCTGCTGAGTTACTTTGTGCCAGTAAACTCTAGGTCATCACCACAGCCCTCAGTCTGAATTCTTTATGGACCCAGCTTGAATATTCTCTGGTGTAAAGTTCTGGGCCACAAAATGAAAACTTCATACAGAGGTCTGTACTTCCTCTTGAAAAACAAAATCGAATCCCAGTCCCAAATCAGTAAAGAGGTTACATTGTTGAAGTCAGTACAAGGTATACAGAAGGTCTCTCCAAAATCTTCAGCTCTTCGGCCAATTATGATTCTACTCTAGAATACTGTGAAATCAGAGCAGAAAACATTTACAAGATCTGAGAAGATCGATATCGCTAACTCCCTGCCATCGCTATTAGAAAATAAAAAAGACAGTCAAAGCACATCTCAAAACTACTATATGATGTTACTCACACTTTTGGTTGTGTTGGAGAAACCTACATCACTGCTTAATGTGTTCATTCAACGAACACTTACTGAACACAAACTCTCCGCAGGGAATAGAAAAATAAATAAGACACAACCTCTTGAAATACTCTGACTGATTTCAAGGATAGGTGATTGAGCTGTTTGTATGTTTGGCTTAATATGTGGTTCTGTGAAGTCTTCAGTATGAACTTGAATTCTGTTAGCTATTCCAGATGGGCTCTCTCTTCATTCATTAGAGTAATTTTTCCTACATCCCTCTCTCTTAACCTGAGGGCAAGATGTTTACTATTTTTTTCACACATAGATCTATATATTACTATAGGCTTTTGTTGTTGTTGTTGCTATTGCCAGTGCAAAAGTCAACCCTGTGGCATAAAATAAACAACCGAAAGTAACAGTAATGCACATGTCTCAACAACTAATACACAGCAGCTTGGTGTCTGTGCTGTTATCTAAATTACAGTATAGGCAGCTTTGCTAATGTCCTTGACGTTTAAAATGCTTTACTCTGGGGCAACCTGTTCAAAGCTGTCTTTCTCAGAGGTAATTTCCCTTTTCCAGTTTAAAAAAATTAACCATCACGCCAAGACCACGTAGCAGCTGTGTGAACACTGACAATGATAAAACCTTAGTACTAGGGTTTTTCGCTTAAGGAATCTTCTCTGTTTAACAAAGTTCAAGGAAAAGTAAATGCAAGTTCATTTGAGGTATAAGCAGTAGTTGAAAGGAAGGTAGACTTCAATCCCTAATCTTCATTCAGAACTTCACAATGATGCCAGTCTACAGATCTGTGTCCCTTTATGACACCCAAGTCATTACCGCTATTTAAATGAAAAGCCACATCATCTTGCCGTATCTTTTCTCCTTAAAACTTGCTCGGGGTTTAAATAAGCAGTAGTAAACAAAAGCGATATTCCTTCCTACAGCTCTGCACCAACGAAGGGATCAAATATCTTCTCATGATGAAAAGGTGCATTGTTCTGAAACCCCCCACCCTTCTCACAAACTTTAGACTGAAAAGGTAAATACAATCAATGTAGGACACACTACTCAGATTACATTTTTCTTTTGGAGAGATAGACATACTAGTTAACTTCATTTATCAATGATCTGATGGAATCTTACTAAACTATATTCATACCATGTTAAATGATGGAACATAAAATTCTTAATTATAATTTACATGGGCTGTTTTTGACAATGAGTGACAGCTATTTCTGGAAACTTCTATTTATTTATATCTAATTCAGTCTATTGTTCACAACAGGTTTGATTTTTAGAGCATTTTAGGTTCATTGCAAAACTGGGCAGAAAGTGCAGGTAATTCCCACTTAGCTCCTTCCCATGCACACCCACAACCTCCACTGCTATCAATATCCTGCACCACAGCGGTTTATTTGTTACAATCAATGAACTACACTGACATGTCATTATCTCCTAAAGCCCATCGTCTACATTTGAGTTCACTCTTGGTGTGGTACATGTGGATTTTGACAAATGTATAATGATGTATATCCACCACTGCAGTGTCATACACAAGAGTTTCACTGCCCTAAAAAATCATCTGTATTCCACCTACATTCCTATATTCTGTGTTCATCCCTTCCTCCCTACTGGAAACCACCGATCTTTTTACTGCCTTCTTAGTTTTCCTTTTCCAAAATATCATATAATCGGAATCATATCGCATAATTGGCTTTTCAGCTTGGCTTCTATCACTTGTTAATATACATTTAAGTTTCCCCCAAGTTTTTTCATGACTTGATAACTCATTTATTCTTAACACTGAATATTCCACTGTCTGGATGCATCACAGTTTACTTATTCATTCACCTACCAAAAGACATCTTAATTGCTTCTGAGCTTTGGAAATTATGAATGAGACTGCTACAAGCATTTTTGTATTTCATGTATTCACTTACGTTTTCATTTAACTTTATTTTTCTTAATTAGCCTTCCATTATAGATCCTGTCATTATTTTTGGCAGTGCCTTATTGATTTCAGGTTCCTTAACTGTAATTCAGGAAATGCTTCAAATACTGGTAACATTTACCTTCTACAGCATAAAGAAATGGCGAACTGTTAGAACTAATGAACAAATTCAGTAGAGTTGCAAGATACAAATTAGCGTACAAAAAGCAGTTGCACTTCTGCACACTAATGAGGAAAGAGCTGAAAGAGGAATAAAGAAAAGAGTTCCATTGACAATCACATTGCAAACAATAAAATACTTAAGGATGAATTTAACCAAGGAGGTGACAGATCTCTACACTGAATACTGACACTGATGAAAAAAAGTTGACAAAAATAAATGGAAAGACAGCTCATGTTCCTGAGTTGGAAGAATTAATATTCATAAAATACCCATACTACCCAAAAATATCTGCAGAGTCATTGCTATCACTATCAAAATTACAAAGGTATGTTTTACAGAAACATATATATATATATATACACACACACACATATATATATATACACACACATACACACACATATATATACACACACATATAACATTGTATATGCATATAACATTATATATATACATATATATGTATATATATACACGTATATGTATATATGTGTATACACACACACACACACACACACACACACACACACACACATAATCCTATAATTTGTGTGTGTAACCATGAAAGACCCTGAAGGGCCAAATCAATCTTGAGAAAGAACAAAGCTGAAGGCATCACATTTCCTGATTTCAAACTATACTTCAAGCTATACCAATCAAAACAATATGGTACCAAGGAGCCTGGATGGCTCAGTCAGTTAAGCGTCCAACTCTTGATTTTGGCTCAGGTTAGGATCTCACAGTGGTGAGACTGAGCCCCATGTTGGACTCTGTACTGAGTGTGGAGCCTGCTTGGGATTCTCTCTCTCTGTCTCTTTCTCTGTGTCTTTCAAAAATAAATAAATAAAACCTAAAAACAAAAACAAAACAGTATCATACATTAAAAGAGAGACATGGATAATGAAACAGAATAAAGATCCCAGAAATAAATCCATGCATGTATGGTTGACTAATATTTGATAAGGGAGTTAAGCGTACTCAATGGAAAAGAGACCATCTTTTCAATAAATGGTGCTGGAAAACTAGATATTCACATGCAAAAGAATGAAATTAGACCTTCATCTTGTACTACTCACAAAAAATTAACTCAAAATGAGTTAAAGACTTAAATGTAAGACCTTAAATTCTAAACTCCTATAAGAAAACACGGGGAAAAAACTTCCTTGATACTTGGGAATAATTTTCTGGATATGACACCAGAGGCACAGGCAACAAAAAGAAAAACAAGCGAGTGGACTACATCAAACTAAAAAGCTTCTATATAGAAAAACAAAGAAAAAAGTCAACAAAATGAAGAGGCAATGTAAGTAATGGGACAAAAATATTTTTAAACCACGTATCAGATAAGGATTACTATCCAAAATATATAAAGAACTCACATAGCTCAATAACAACAACAAAAAATTAAAAATGGGTAAAGGACTTGAAAACACATTTTTTTCCAAAGAAGACATGCAACTAGCCCTCGAGAACATGAAAAGCTGCCCAACAACACTAATCTATTCATCAAAAGCTAAGATCAAGTTACTCATCAGTTGAGATCAAGAGTTGCAAACATAGCTCACTCTCATTCCCTCGTTCTATTTGCCCTGCTTCTTCTCTGAGTTAAGAGCAATACTGATTAAATCAATATCTCATTCCCAAACCTTCAGTGGTCTCCAACTATACAATGAATTGCATAGATCTTTTCTTACCTTGGGATTCACTGATTCTCTAAACTTCCCAGAACACTACTCTCGTGTTTATAGTCTGTACTCCATGGTCCAGGCAATGGAGCCTTAGGATTCATTGGAGCCTTCTTCTCCCTTAGGAATTCAGATCTTCCTCCTCTTATTTCTCGCCATCACCCTCACCACTTCCCTCTGTAAAACTTGCACACATTCGCCAAGACCCATCTTAAATTAGAAAAACAACCTACATGAATGGAGAATAATTCCCTAGTCTGGCTCAGCAAATATGGGCCTTCAGCTTGTCCATCCCGATACACGCTTGTTCCATTTGGGGCTACCGATTATTTCCACCTTGTCTAAAATCAACTAGTGTACTTTTCCCAATTGCCACTCAGTTGTAAGCCCTTTTACGGCAGATGCTTTGCTTTTAGTTTGTTTTTTACAGATTTTTTTTCTTAATTTTTTTGGTGGCTAAACACACATGACATAAAATGCGTCCTTTTAACAATTTTTTAAAAATGTTTATTTTAAGAGGGACAGAGAGCGTGTGTGAGCAGGGGAGGGGGAGGGAGAGAGGGAGAAAGAGAATTCCAAGTAGGCTGCGTGCTGTAAACACAGAGCCTGACATGGGGCTCTGTGGACCAGAAGATCCTGTGGACCTGGAGACCATGGCCTGAGGTGAAATCATTGGAAGCTCGACCAACGGAGCCACACAGGCACCTCCTACCATTCTAACTATTTTTAAGTGTACAACTTTTTGGCCTTAAATACATTCACATTGCAATCCAACTATCAGTGCCATTCATCCCAGAACTTTTTCATGATCCCAAGCAGGAATTCCGTACCCATTATACAATTAATCCTCATTCCCCTTCCTGCCAGCCCCTGGTAACTAGTATTCTACTGATGGTATCTGTAAACTTGATTACTGTAGGTACCTTATATAAATAGAATCATATATTTGTATTTTTTTAAATGTTTATTTATTTTGAGAGAGAGAGAGAGAAAGAGAGAGAGGGCATGAGCGAGCATGAGCAGGGGAGGGGCAGACAGACAGGGAGACAGAAAATCCCAAGGAGGCTCTGTGCTGTCAGCATGGAGCCCAATATGGGCTCGATTTTGGGAACCATGAGATCATGACCTGAAGCAAAAATAAAAATCAGATGCTCAACCAACTGAGCCACCCAGGTACCCCAATATTTGTCTTTTTGCATCTATTTTATTTCACGTAGCATAATATCTTCAAGATTCACCCATGTTGTAGCTTGTGTCAGAATTCCCTTTGAACTTAGTTGATAGCACCTAAGGATTCCTTGAACTCAATTCAACTATTTACCTCAAAATTAAATAAAGACAACATTTGATTGTCTTAGTAGCTTATCAAGCTTTTTTCCCTAGAAGGGATGGAAAACAAATATTAAAAATTATTATTTATTGCTGTAGCTGAACATTCTGCTTGGTGCAACACCTTTCTGATTCCACATTCACAAAAACGTGTGCTATACTTTTGCTCTATTTCTCTCAAGCCTGAACACAACAACTTACATAGTGTTCAACCCTCAGACTCTTTCCCCCTTTATAAACTACCCAACTCAATTATTATTTTATGTGTATATAATATATATTCATATATACGTTCATATATATATATATATATATATATATATATATATATATATATATATAATTTTTCCTCACTCTTCTCTTGGGCCATGTGGCAAAGACAGTTGGTTAGCTGATTCAGTCACCATCCTTCATCCTACTTCTCTCCCTGCCTAGCAGCCTTGTAGCTAGGAGTGGCTTTGGGACAGTTCTGGCCAACAAGACATAATTGGAAATTGGCTGTCTGAGTATTTGGGAAAAAAAAAAATCTAACTTTTCTAATCAAGGTAATAGAGTCAGCTGGCTCACATAATTGGATTTTGTTCCTTTCCCTTTGGCTTTAGTGAGGCCTTGACCATGGGCAGGATGCAGGACACTGATGTAATCAGGGCATGATGCCTGGAGTTTCTGCAGCTATTTTGAGACCATGTGGCTAAAGCCAACATGTTATGGGTGTCTCAAACTTTTGAGCATCTACTCACTCCAAGAGTGCTTCTCTTAGCCTTCTTTTTTTATGAAAGATAAATAAACCTCAATTTGTAAACCTCTGACAGATTTTCTTTCATTCATATCTAAGAGATTTTATTTCTTAGTCAAGATGCTCAGTTAAACTGTACCTAAGCAAACAAATGCAAGAAACAGATTTTTGTTAAAACCACTTTCGAATGCAAGTGCTTTACTAGAAAATTATTACTGATATGAACCTGTGAGATGGAAATATATGTAGATGATGTGTATATATACATGTTTATGTGTATACCTTAATGTATATCTAATGTGTATGTGTGTGTGTGTGTGTGTGTGTGTGTGTGTGTGTGTGTGTGTAGTGTGTATGTGTGTGTGTGTGTGTGTGTGTGTGTGTGTGTGTGTGTGTGTGTGGAGAGAGGGCGGGGGGTGGGGTGGAGAATGTAGGACTACAGCTGTTTGAGATTTGGGCTCTGTTTATTTGTTCCAAGTGATTACAACCCTGTAATTTAAGAAAGGAAGTTAATAGTTTTGAGGACAAGGAAAGGGGATGAGGCCAGACTAGAAGAAGAGAGGAGGCTTGATATAGGAAGAAACGATTTTCCAAGTTGGCATTCAGCCAGGAACACTGCCTAGACTGGCAGGCTGGGAGCCCAGGGAACGGAAACGCCTTTCTGAGGAGAGCTACAAAGTGAATCATACTCTCAACAAACATTTCCCAGATGTACAGCAGAAAATCGTAACAAAAACACCGAAGCCGTCCACTTCAAAGCTGAGTTCCCAGAGCCTAAATCACATTCTCTCCTTTATAAGTGTCCTCCTGCATGTCAACGCACCATAAAAAAATAGACCGGTGAAGATTCACAGTTCTTGGTTTTATTCATGCCATGTAAACATTTCTCCGGTCACTTGACACTTGCAGCACATGGCATTCTGGGAAGATAGGGGGCTTTTAAGCACTCAGAACACTATTTTACCACTTACCCATCTTGGCAGCATTGCCAGAAGTCTTAGTCACAAACTGTCATGATGGGCAAGGACCCTGTGTTTTGGCTGGAATCCTGCCAACAGGAAAGATCTGAGAAAGATCTTTTCATCTCAAATTCAGAAGAATTTTCAAATAAAAAAATAATAATTCTGGCTTTTGCCAACCCAAGACCTGGTTATTATCAGCTAAAAGATGATCTTATTTAGAGTGACAGCTAGAACACGGTTCTAAGGAGTGCAGTTGATGAGGCCTGGCTCACGGGTACCTCACTGGCTACTTCTCGAGACTAGCGAGACTAGCCTCACTTGTCCAGGAGCTCCTGCACACAAATCCTGTCCATCTGCTTCCTAATGCAAAAGAGCTCATGAAAAACTATCTTGCAGTTGGAGAATGAACCCCCTCCCCCACAACGACTGAAATGAAGCAAGTAACATTTCTGACTAAAACAACATTAATATCACATGGGACAGCATGCTAGTCATTGTAGGGGTTGTTTAACCTGTGTAATCTCATTCTAATCAACAAATCCTCAGAGTTGGGATTGTCTTTACCTCCATTTGATGGATGAGGGGTCTCTGGTTCAGAGAGGTTGACTTACGATGCTTAACCCAGCTGGTAAGTGGTGAAGAAGGGATTTAAACTCAGGTCCATTATGTCTAAAGACTCTCTACTCTCACTAAGGGAACTAAGAGAACTGATGTATACAATTCCCCCCAAGGCCATGGGGAGATTTAAAAACAATCTCTCCCACATCCTCCCTCCTCACCACAGTTTGAGCACTTGGCCATCAGGGAAGCATTTCAACTATTTATTCTGTCACTCAACCCACAGCACGGCCCTGTAGCTATGGGATTGCATGCTTCTAGCTCTCTTGTGGCTAAAGTGGAGAAAGGCTTGGAAGAAAAGATCTCAAAGAGGTGGGTGAGGGCAGAAGGGGGGTAACAAGGGTGGAGAAAGGAGAGGAAAAGGGAGACAAGTGAGGGAGAAGAGTTTGAGCATGGCTGTCTTCAGTGATCTCTTGTTTCTCTTGAGGACGAAAGTTCATGTTACTCCCTCATTCCAAAGTAGCCGAGGCCAACTACTGCACTGAACCCATGGCCTATAGATGGGAAATGTGGAGGAGAACCTTCAATACAGTTACCATTTAAGATCAAGGTCAACTTTTATGGTGGCATCCTCACAAATTGGAGATTTACTCTAGTTTACAGAAAAGAACCTTGGCGTATTAAGAAAACAATATCATCAGTCTTTAAAAGTGAATACATTCAACTGTAAACCATGGACATTTTTCTTAAAGAGTGCTATACTCTGAGCACTTAAGCAGCTTCTAAGACCATATAACAACCAAAATCTTACTAAATGGGCACTTTGCATCCAACACACAAACGCATAACATGCCAAGTCAATCTGGCAATTGTGTATATAAACATGCATTTAAAAAGCATCAGTTGGTTAACTCTGTATTCCTCCCCTTATAAAGTGATTTGAAGTGCATATTGAATTTGTGTTTCTAACACATATGGGGCCCAGACATTTGAAAATGAACTTTGCGCAATTTCATTATTAAACACTCAGCAGGCTTCAAAGACAACTGCATTTCATTAATAATAAATAATAAAAAATGAAAACGCAGTAAAATATTAACATATCAAACACCTCCGTATTGCTATTTTTATGCACAAAGCATCTTACCTTCCCAAGAGACTAAGTCCCTGCCTGATTGTAAGTTAGGCATTTAGCAAAGAAAATAAACTCTTTCAGAAGAGTCAAGAAGTCTCAACTACGGCACTAAATGGTAATCTAGAGCTCCCTTATTATTTTTTTTTTTTTTTACTATCTTATTTGGAAATACAGTACTTCCAAACACAGAAAGGGAGCAAAAATAGTACTAAGAGTATCCACAAATACCCTTATCCTTTCCTGAGCTTTATCGGTTACATTTTTTCCTGTTTGCTTTAAAATGGCTATTCTCTCTGCCTCTATCTGTCCATCTATTTATCTGTCTCAAAACATTTTTTTTTCTCAATCGTCGCAGGATAAATTGCCCCTAAAACCTTCTGTGTGATTTTAAGAATAGGGCATTCTCCTATATGACTACAGCATACTAGATCCCACACCGATACAGTACTTTCATCCAGAGCCAGTATTCTGATGCTGCTGTTTGACCACATGGCATGCAGAGCATTTTCCCACGGTACAGGAGCCTGTAGCTGTGCATTTAACTGTCCTCTTTCGCCTCCTTTCACTTGGAACTTTACTTTGGCCTTTTTATTTTTTTTCTTTTTGTCATTCATGACATTGACACTTTTGAAAGACAGTTGCTTTGTTTTGTTTTAAAAGTGATCTTTATTTTGGATTCATCTGATGTTTCCTTGTGATTAATTTCAGCTAATACATCATGCCTGGCTGGAACATACGTGCGTGATATTGTGTCCTTCTCAGGGTATCACATCCACAGGTACGTGATGTCCACTTTACCCTCACTGGCCATGTTGATCATCCAGCCAATGTGCTGGCTGGTTTTTCCATTGTATAGTTACTATGCTGTTGTTGTTGTTGTTGTTTAGCTTACAACAAATAATCTATGAAAAATCATAATCACGCATCAAAATTTCTTCCCTAGATTTAGCATCTCTTGATACTTCTTTACTTTGATCTCAATATGATGATTTTCTCATTCTCGTTTCCCTCCATGTTGACCCCATTAGTTGTCTCATTATGTAAAAAAAAAAAAAAACACAGTGCAGGAATCATTTAGTAGGAATTTGATCATAGACAAGTCACTGATGTCAGAATCTATGTTTTAACATTAAAATAATATCAATGATTTTTTTTAGAAAATGAAAATGGCACATGAATGTACATTTGAAAGTAGAATATTTTATAAAAATATAAGGTGTTATTAAATATAAACATACATTTATATGTTCCTGGTTGTTACAACAATGGGAAATGTCACAGCACTTTCTAGTTTTAAGGGCACTTTGGCATAAGTTAACTTATTTTCACCTAATGAGAATGCTGAGAATTAGGTAAAACAGGTATTACCCCCATTTTACAGATGAGGATTTGACCCTAAGTGTTTGTGACTTCTGACTCGGTGTTTTTCCCATATCCTATATGCCTTTATACAAAAACCTCTCTCTCTCTCTCTCTCTCTCACACACACACACACACACGCGTGCGCGCTCACTCACTCACTCACATACACTCAGATCCACATTTATGTATTTATTGCTAATATATGAGCAATAACTAATTCCAGAAGCCTGGTATGGAACAGTTCCAAGGGTGGCTAGGGAAAATTATGGTAGATTGTGACCAACCATAGAGAGGAGTGGGACTCTAGGATAACTGGATCCTGATACTTTTCACATTTGAATTAGAAAAGAGCACTGAGGATTTGAAAGAATTGTGCATTCTTTACACGCAGACCCCCAGCTCTACATACAACTGGGCAGAGAATACTGAAGATGGGAGGGGGGGATTGAGAGCAGAGGTGGGAGGGGCAGTTTGTAAGTTATAAAAGGGTGGTCTGAGTAGACTTGATTAAAAAGGTAACATCTGAACAAAACCTTGAAGGAGGTGTGGTTCTCTAAGGGAAGAGCATTTCAGACAGACGGAATAGCCAGTGCAAAAGAACTGAAGTAAGGCCATGTCTGAGGATCAGCAAGGCGGCCACTGAAAAGTAACAGGAGATGAAGTCAAAGAGACAAGAGGTGGGGACATGATCATGAAGGGCCTCAGAGGACAAGGCGAGGACTACAGGCAGTCATCAAAGGGTTTGGGGTGTAGAAGTCACATGATCTGACTTACACTTGAATAGAGTCAATAGCATTGATGTTTTTGTTCTCTACTGGTCTTGTTAAATATGATAGTATTAACCGAGTATCTGGGTAGCTCATCATCCAGCAACCCTTCTTATTTTCTCCTTATCCTATGTTTTCCATTCCATAATTAATTTACTTTTTTGTGTGTATACATGTGTACATGTGTGAAATGTGAAATATATACCTTTTAAACCAACTCTACCTGAACTCTTCAATCCTTCAACTTTCTCTGCTGTTTCACCCATAGTAATTTCAACAGGCCCACTCCTTGTCTATATTACATTATAGTCTATTTATTTACATATTGGTGTCATATCCTAGATCATGAGTTCCTTGAAGGTAGTCCCAAGCACCTTTTAATTTTCAGAATCCAACAGCTTCTGGGTCACAAACTAGGTCTCTGTAATGTTGAGATAGGATATGCCTGTGCATATGTTCACACAGTATATTAGAAACTATGGAAAAGATTCTTTTCTGCTAAGAGGTAGATAAAAATATATCAACATTACCAAAAAACAAAACAAAACATACAACCAGATTGTTTTTGAGCATTGTCACTGAAAAATGCTAAATTTTAAATCAACTTTCAGGTTTATACAAAGGAAAGAAATTTTTCAAGTGAAATATTTTAAAAGGTTCACCTCTTCTGAGGCAGCATTAGATGCAAAGTGACAGGGAGCTTAATACATCCCCTTATACATATTTTCACATAAATATATATATTGGAAGCTTACAGTTCAAAGTGTCATGATAAAAAAAAAAAAAGTGACTCATATCCTCGGGATGCTGGACTGTTTCATGCCCATCTGAGAACTGTGCTTCAAATATGTAGTTTCACCTCTGTGATGTCGTTTTCACACATAAACCAGCAAAAGTTTACTCATTGTTAAAGAAATCTGTGGAAATAATGGCTCCTTCAAAAAAAGGAGGGGAAAAAAGTCAGCAGAGTGCATTAGACCCTTTGCTTTGGAACAACAATTATAATATGGAAAAGAGAAAGTTCCTTTACGGTTTCTCTGCAGACACTGCCATTTTGCAACTGTGTGACAGTCAACTGCAGTAAAGTGATGCCGGGCATGACATTTTTCGACTTCGGTAAAGGTTCAAGCAGATTCTCTCCTGCTACCCTTGTCATCCAGACGTGCAGTAATGACTGATCACGTTGAGGCAACTAACATTATGTAACCTTACTCCCACTGTGGTGTCATGGTTTGTTGTTTACAATGTTTTGTTATCTGTAATTTTAATAGATAACTCAGAAGAATATCATCTACTAGGCAAGATTTAAAAGCTTTAAGGAGGATACATTATTAAATTATAATGAGTAGTAAATGTGATTAAATTACATTTAACTTATTCATAAATTCACTTTGCAAATACCTTGTAAATATTTATTGGCTGACTCCTATAATCCAGGCACTAACATAAGAAGTGCGATACAAGGATGAAAGACACAAAATCTACTTTCGTGATTGATACTTTCCAACTACTTGAAATAGAAAATTAACCAAAAACAAGATAACTTCTGATATGGTAATTCACATTTCTATCTGATTATGTCAAAGATTATAGTCCACTTAATCGTTTCTTTATTTTTCTCTTTATTTTCTTAATTTAACCCCATTTATCACAGTTGTAACTCATTTATTATGCTAAACATCAGTCCCATAGCTATTCTTCTCATTTAACTGTCAGTGGGTAGCACAATGCCATTACTTTACATTTCTATAGATAGTTTTATTAAAAAAAAATAATTTTCCATGTATATATGTTATACCTATATATTCTATATGTAATTTAGAATTCTATGTGATATAGAATTCTATGTTATGTATAGAACATATTGTATACTTGACATATATTTCTCCCTGCTTCTTACTGTTATTCTCTTATTTCAAATAGGTCTTGCACAAAATGTAATTTCCTTAAGGGGATAACTTCATAGAAGTTCTCTCCTTTACAATTCCCAGAAACAACAGACTCTAACAGTCTGACACTGATAAGTCACTGAACATTTCTGCTCTAAGGGTCCTCAATCACCCTATTTTGTTCACCCCACTTTATAACTAAGAAAGCAGGGAATGTGAAGTTGAAGTGAACATCTTTTTCCAAGGACCTGAACCCTAACTCTCCCTCCCCAAGCCCTTCCCATAGAATGTTCACAAATATAATTTGGGTCACTCACTGACATCGGACTTAAACAGCATTCCAAGAAAAGTCCTGTGGCCACAGCTAACATGATATCAACAGCAATGATAGCTTTTGTGTCTGTGTCTCTCCCCATTTCTTCTGATCTTTCAATAGATCACCTGCCTTTGCCATACTTGTACTGAATAATAATGTTCCACCAGTTATAATCCAAAGAAGTTTTAATAAATATTATGAGGTTGGATGGCATGACAGAAACTCAGAAGGTTAATCAGAAGGTTTAGGAAATTCTGATTTAAAGGGATTTCAGCAGAGACTTTTACTGAAGTACCTTTGAGAACCTATGACATACTAATATACCCTTACTCCCCAAAAAGGTTGTGTAAGTTGTATTCTATACATTCAAAAGCATGACGTTTTCACCCCTATGAAAACACCTTTAATATGGAGATGCTTCCATTAATTGAATCATGGCGTATGTGTTGATAATTTTACAATCAATATTGTCTATATTACAATCAATACCATCTTCGAGTTAATAAAATACATTACCAGACGAGGTCTCTGCCTCGCTTATTTGACTGATTTTTTTTTTAATCACAAAACAATTCTTTAAATATGTGGCAACAGAACATATTTTGGGAAATATTGTGTAAAAACCAGATTTCCCAAATCTATTTATTTTAGAAGAATGACATTCCATTCGGAATTTGGAAATCCCCAAGCTATCAAGCAAGGCTGGAGAAGTGGGAGCAAAGGGATTTTTGCAATCTTCAATTTTCAAAAGAATTTCTGAAATCTCCATGGCTTTATTACTCATTCAGAACAGAATCTGATATAAAGCCTTGCAAACATAAATCCAAACTTTACTTTTCAGCAGGGGTGGTACCAAGGGACCATTCTTATAGGAGTCCTTTATGATCTCTCCATCTCCAAGAGCACTCCCAGTGCCCACTAAGACCTACCAAAGCCATTGCAAACACACTGTCTCCATAAAGACAGTGTGCCAGGCATTCGCCATAGCAATCGTCTACCTCCTTCTTCCGCCAGGATCAGACTCAAACTCCCACCCCCATTTCCACGACTCAGTTCTGGAGCCTTTATTTACTTATTTATTTTTTTAATATATGAAATTTATTGTCAAATTGGTTTCCATACAACACCCAGTGCTCATCCCAAAAGATGCCCTCCTCAATGCCCATCACCCACCTTCCCCTCCCTCCCACCCCCCATCAATGCTCAGTTTGTTCTCAGTTTTTAAGAGTCTCTTATGCTTTGGCTCTCTCCCACTCTAACCTCTCTTTTTTTGGAGACTTTAAAAGTAAGGACTCAACCTCCCCATGGTGTGGCCCCAAAACAGCAGGAAACCAAACAAAACCACCATCTTCATTCAGTAGACAGGCATGGAGACTGCAACCACCCAAAAAGGCCGGGGATTATCCGGCCTGTTTTATTTGGGACCGCTTTTCTAGTCCTCACCAGTGTCTGTCACTGTAGAGAACTTTAGAACCAAGAAAGACACATATGCTAAGCTTCTCTATCACTACCCAATTCAATGTAAAACTCACATACTGAGTAGACTGAAGATGCTGAATCAAGGTAGTGAGGGGGACTGCCACGCTTGGTAATCTGGCCAAGGAGTCAGAATATACTTACGGGCACCCAGTCCATAAATAAATTATGCCTGAGGATGTTGGGAGGGCTGTGTGCGTCCCTCAGCAGTTCAGTCAATAGGACAAAGCACTCATTCAGGTACTTAAACACCAGTGCACAGGCAGCAAATGCAGAGCCAAGTGCAGCTCTGTAGCCAAAGAGTCACCTTCCCCACGCTGATTTCTTTCTTATTGAATGTGTAAACTTATCAGGGATTGGGATCACTGTTGCAGAGATCTCAAAAGTATGCTGTTTTAAGACAAAAATTAAAAATCCACGTTAATGGTAAGGAAGGGAAATGAGGACCCACGGCCGGGGAACATACCTGGGCAATCAGAGGGCAAGGACAGACAGTGAGACCTGGATCTTTCAGCAATTTTTTTTTTTTTTTTTGGTCTACAGGGAGAGTCAAAGTGATTCTGTTATTATCACTTTACTATTGTTCCTGAGGTAGGAGAATTCTCCAAAAGGGTTCAATTAAATGACACTTTTAAATAAACAACAATACTAATAATCAAGAGAGGATTTCATTTTTCATTAAGTGCTACCCCATCTACCCAAGCGCTCTCAAATGCTCAGGCCAGGACTGTGGGGAACTGCCTAAAGATGAGTCTGCATTAAAGAGAAGGAGACATTTAGTCCATATGCTTTTTCTGTAGAGACAAAGTAATATCTTGTTGCGGTAGACAATTTTTGCCACCCCACAGACTGGGGAGGAGCAGGGGACACAAAATGGTGTTTACTCAATGCTTGAATTCTCTACTTACGGTATTTCTTTAATTGGCCTTCCTCAAAAGCAAACCATGGTTAAATATTGCAGTAATGAAAAAGACAAAGAGTCAAATTAAGCTCAAATACTTGTTATTCATTCAACAAATATTTATTGTGCACCTGCTATGTGCCATGTGTTCTTGTAGGTGCTAAAATCCAGCAATGAACAAAGCATGTAAGTGTGCTCCTTCTTGAAGCTTATATGCTATTGCCAAGAATCAGATAATAAATTATCTATTTAGCTGCCTACCTACCTACCTAACAGAATAAGGTATATGGAAAGTCAGGAGTAGAGAGAAAGGTGGTGTATATACTATTATACACATATATACCTTATATATATTTGAAATATATACACATACACATACACATATAAGTATGTGTGTGTGTATATATATATAAATATGTAAGTATATGTGCATATGTATGCATATAGGGTATAGTTTGGTTGTAGAAGTTCTCTCCAGTGGGGTAACATTCCATCAGAGACCTGAAGGAATAAACAGATAACTGGGGGTGTGGTGGCAAGAGGGTATGATCGTGGTCCTCTTAGCACAAGGCGTATGGTGTGGCTAGGGTGAATTAGTTAAGACAGAAGAAGGCAAGGCAGAAAAGTCATTTATAAACATCATAGATGTTTATAAAAACTTTTGCTTTTACTTTGAAAGAGACGAGAAACTTTCAAAAAGCTTGAAGCAGAAAAATTACATTAACTGATATATATTTTTAAAGGTTTACTCTGGATGCAGCGTGAACAGGCCATAGGGAGGCAGGGATATAAGCAAGGTATTAGCTTAAAAGGTATTATAATGGGGTGCCTAGGTGGCTCTGTTGGTTAAGTGTCCAACTTTGGCTCAGGTCATGATCTCACGGTTCGTGGGTTCGAGTCCCGTATCAGGCTCTGTGCTGACAGCTCAAGCCTGGAGCCTGCTTCGGATTCTGTGTCTCCCTCTCTCTGCCCCTCCCCTGCTCGCACTCTGTCTCTCTTTCTCACTCAAAAATAAACATTAAAAAAATGTTTTAAGGTAGTATAATAATATAGGCAAGGGATTACTTTGGTTTGAACTGGGGTTTTAGAGGTGGAAATGGTGGGAAATGGTTAAGGAGAGCCATAGGTATTTGCTGATTAATTGTATATAACATGTGAGGGGGGAAAAATACAAAGAGGAATCAAGGTTCTACCTGAGTCAACTAGAAGGACAGAGTTGCCCATTATTGGGATGTTAAGGACTGAAGGCAAAGCAAGTTTGAGGGGAAAATAATGACTTGTTTTGAACATGTTAACTCTGGAACTCCTATTTCGTATCTAAAATGCTGGTTTTCCATTTCCTTAGAAAGCCTGGAGGTTAGTTGAGAGATCAAGCTTAGCAATATAAACTTTGGAATAAGCAAGATACAGAGGGTATTTAAAGATGTGGATTTTGATGAGCGTTTAAGGAAATGAGTGGAGGTAACGATACCCAGAGATCCCAGGACTGAGCTCTGGGGTCTGCTAAGACCAAAATAAGGAGCCAGGGCAATCGAGAAGAGGCAGCTGGAGGGCTAGCAGGGGCACAGAAAGAACTGTGCCTCACAATCCTAGTTTTAAGAAAGAAGGGTTGACCATGTGTGTCAAATGTTGCCAAGAATTAAAAGTAAAATGAGAAATGGGAATGGTCCATCAGACTGGGCAACAGGAGATCATTGGCAACACTGACAGGATGTGTTCTGTTGGGGTAGTAGGGATGTAAACATGGGGGGTGCCTTCACCAGAGCAGGAAGAGGGCAAGTGGAAACAGTGATAAGCTGATGCAGTAGGCAATTTTGTTTTCAAATGGGGCAGAGATCAGGCAGTCACTCAAAGGAAATGGAAGTCAAGAGCTTTCCCCTTTTTTCTTTCCTCTCAGGATGAGAAACATTATAGCATGTTTGTGCGGTGACCGGAATATAACTCCATTGGAGGATATTGTAGTCATAGCATTTTTAAAGTTTTCTTTTGTTCGCTTCTGTTTTCAAAAAGCAAGCAAAGTTATCAGCTGGGTAAATATGGAGGAGAGAGGAGAGACAATGTACAAGCTGGGGACCAAGAGACCAGGGAAATCTAATAGGTTACGTAGTAGCACTAAAGGCTCATTTGAGGTGACAGTGAGTTGTCATGAATGTAAAGTGAGACCAGTCAGCATGGTAGAGTATCTTTTCTCCAGCAGGTTCAGTTGTGTGTGTGTGTGTGTGTGTGTGTGTGTGTGTGTGTGTACACGCGCATGCGCATGCACAGGTTAAAACAGAGAGAGAGAGAGAGAGAATGAGAGAGAGGATTAGGATTTTATTAGCGTAGTTCAAAGGAGGGAAAGTGTGACAAGGATGTTTATGTAAGTATGCAAAAGAGTAAGAATGGTTTTCCATGAAAGCTAAGCACAGCATGGATGGATGTGGGGACATGAAGAGAATAAGCAACAAGAAAAAGAAAGCAAAAGAAAAGATGAAAAATGCAATGACTCATAGTTCTTAATGAAATCTGAAAAAAAAAAAGTGTTGGAATCAGAATACCCAAAGTTATGAGTTGGAAAACAGGAAGAAAGGACCCATGACAGGGACCCCTGAAATTGGCCTTATGGAGGGTTTTAGTAACTGGTAATGATAAGGTCCAGGATATGGCCATTGAATGGGTAGCTAAGGTAGAATAAAGAATAAATAAATAAGGTAGAATAAAGAAAAAAAAATAAGGTAGAATAAAGAAGGAAATTGTTGGAGGACAAGATGGCAAGGAACTGAGAAGCCAAGTACTAAAATCATCAAGACTATAACAGGGCTCATAGGGGATCCAGTGAGTGATCTGGAAATGAAGGGTAGTAACTAAAGAATGGAGAGGTATGGAGAGTAGTGGGGGATATGGTTTGAAGATCTGATCGACTCAAAAATGAGGTTTCTACAGTACAGGGAGCAAGAGTGATCTGAAAATGGCAGCAAGGAAGGTGCCTGGGCACCAGTGGGGGCTGCTCCCCAATTTGAAGTGGCTTGGGGAAGCAGTGTCTTCTGAGATATTCAAGTTTGAATTTGAGCAAGAAAGGGAAATTAAGAGTTCAAGAAAAGTTTGAGGAGGGGCGCCTGGGTGGTTCAGTCAGTTAAGCTTCTGACTCTTGATTTTGGCTCAGGTCATGACCTCATGGTCATGAGATGGAACCCTGAGTCTCGCTGAACATGGAGACTGCTTAAGATTCCGTCCTCCCCCCCCCCCCGCCCCCCAACACCTCTCTCCTCTCTCTGATCATGCTCTCTCTTGGAAGGAAAGAAAAGAAACAAAGGAAACAAAAGAAGGAAGGAAGGAAGGAAGGAAGGAAGGAAGGAAGGAAGGAAGGAA
>NW_024412400.1:13540860-13604858 GCF_014898765.1 Herpailurus yagouaroundi
GAAGGAAGGAAGGAAGGAAGGAAGGAAGGAAGGAAGGAAGGAAGGAAGGAAGGAAGGAAGGAAGGAAAAAGAAAAAAGAAAGAAAGAAAGAAGAAAGAAAGAACGAAAGAAAGAAAGAAAGAAAGAAAGAAAGAAAGAAAGAAAGAAAGAAAGAAAGAAAAAAGCTTGAGGATAAAAGCAATATTGTATATGACTGTGAGTTCCAGAGGACAAAGCCAGGATCTGAGTGTTAACCAGACAGTCTTGGGCGGCTTGCGGTAATGGGATTAGCCCTGAAGTTCTGCTGGGCATTAAAAACAACTGTGGTCATTCGAACATGTGTTCAGGGATAACATACTGCCAAAAAAAAAAAAAAAAAAAAAAAAAACAAAAACAACAACAACAACTAGCTTATTTGTCTCCAAAAGGAGAGTGTCTTCTGATCACTGTCTTCCTCGATGGCAAGCACTATATACCATCAGCCAATGTTGATCTAACCACTCACTTAAGAGTATTTATTATTTAGACTTCACCTCTTTCCCTCCCTGTCACATACAGGACACAGGAAGCCGACTGTCAAAGCTGGGGAGGTTTGTTTTCCAATACATTGCTTTCAGATTTTTTTCTTTTTCTTTTTCTTTTTTTTTTTTTAACCTCAGGAGTTATAAGATCATTTTTCTCCGCTTCAAGAGCACTGACTTGGACAGCTGGAATTGTGGTGACAAGGAACGTACGCTAATACTTTTTCATTTAACCAGAACAAGGTAATCTGAGCCAACTAAAAAGCATTTCTCTCCTCCCTGCACACAACACGGAAGAATGTCAGGGGCCCCTGGGAGTAAGGATGCTTTCTGCCCAGTGGTCGGGGGAGGAAGGAAAATGCCTATTGGTTTTCCAGCTCTAAATCTCTGGAATGCTCAAATCTCTTTTCAGACTTTCTCATTTAGACTCGGACACCAACACAGACTCACACTTGCTATATTCACAGGGTGAAAGCATCGAATTATCATCCTTGGTAGCAAAAGTTCTCTCCCCACTTATTGAGACGGGTCGTTCAATAAAAAGTTCTGGACCAGAAAGCAGTAGTCGTGGGGCTCTCTTTTACTACCCTACCCTCCTTCAAATCCTGTCACATCTTATTCAATATGTCTGGAGTGTTTCTGGCTTATCTGTTTTGGTGGATGTGTTTTTACTTTTCAAGCAAAGTGAGAATTCCCTCTTTGCACGTAGATACTTCTCCATTGTAATTTTATAGTTACCAACCATCTCAGGGTGACAGTTTACTTCAAAGTCTGGTGGGTTTCAAAACAGTTAACGTGTTAGTCTTTCACTGTGGACTAAGAAACATGCATTTATCTTATGCGATCCTTCCAGTAAGTCTAAAAGGTAAGTAATGATATTTCCCACATATTATGTCCCCAGGATCATACAGTTAGTAAGTAACACGGTGAAGACTTGAACTTGGGTAGTCTGATGCCTGATCACACAGACTCTTGGCTGCTATGATTCACTACCAGATATTGGTCTAGACGCCACATAATAAAGCTGATTAAGACAACCAACCTAAAGGAGCTCAGGGTGTAGTACGGATTTAGATATTTTATACGAACAATATCATCCCACCCCTTGACTCTTCAGTGCATATCTGCACATAACAGGTTGAGTCTCAATCACAATAAATTTAACTAGCTGTCTGCCTTGATTTTAAAAACACATCTGTAGGCTGAGAGGGACCCTTCTCGACAAATCAATTTACAAGTGTCATAGAAGAAAGATCATGTTACGGGAATAACTTTCTACGGCTTTTTCCCCCCATCTTCTAGGGTGAAGTGGCGTGCACAAACATGGAGAGCCAAAGATGTGCATCCAGAATCAGAGGAAGGCCAGAGCAGGGCAGCTTACACACTGTAGCTATTTCCACACAAAACCACCAGCTGTGAGAAAAGCCTGGCCTATTCCCGGAAAAGTAATACTTCCACTTATGTTTCAATTGTTACTGATACACATAAAACTGAAACTAAAACACAAGTTTACTTTTTTTGTGGAACAAAAGCAGTAAAACCTATCTGGGCAGAGATTAGCTTCCCATTGTAGGTAGCATCCTAAAAATAAAACGCATTGCTAGTTTTTAATATGTTTGCATCTTTTAGTGCTTTCTTGAGAGAGAGAGCGAGCGAGAGAGAGAGCACATATGTGCACACATGAGAGCAAGCGAAAGAGAGAGGAGAGAGAGAATCCCAAGCAGGATTTGTGCTATTAGCACAGAGCCCAACGCAGGGCTTGATCTCATGGTTTGTGCGATCATGACCTGAGCCGATATCAAGAGTTGGACGCTTAACCTACAGAGCCACCCAGACACCCCAAAATGTATTGACATTCTGACAGAATATATCATCTGTGACATTTTAGCCCTGAAGATTGCTCACGGGGCCTGCAAGGCACAAGTAGAAGCAAAGACATACTTCACTAAGCCATTCCCCTTGACAAACACACCTTATACCTTACATAAGATGACAGATTTCCTCCATTTCGTTTTGTTTTCTAATCAGTTGGGTCACTAATAATGTGTTTGGATGAGTGTGTATGTTTTGTCATTGATCAAACACAGATTTTGTTAGGTTAATTACATAGAGTTAGTAAAAGGGATGAGAAAAATAACACAATGCTTTCTATCTAGACTCTATATTAAAATTGTAAAGAATGCTTTTGCGATAGTTTGTTTAAATGGTGGTAGTATAGAAAGGGGGTATAGATGGGAAAAAGCCCTGAATTACCACATATATAGAGTCTACAGTAAAATTACAAAGATATTTTAGTAGTTCCATTGTAATTTAAGTACTACCTTCTCAAGGCAAAACAGTGTATTATTTCTAGAACCTCAATGACCACAGCAGTCATCCAATAAAAGTCGTTTGAGTTTCAGTGCTCTGAAGAGTTAACAGAAGAATTTTTAACACTTCAGAGAAGACCTTCTCTTCTACCATACACAGTGGGCAAACTTCTTAACTGAGGCATTTAGGCGAAGCAGCAAAAGACAACTTGCAACCTTGAAGGTGCAGGAAGTAGTATTGAGGAAGAAATAAAATACAAACTCAGACTTTTAACACATACGTGGTTATATGGGTGAGACCATCCGTGTCATTGTAGAGCAATTACTTC
Organism: Herpailurus yagouaroundi; assembly: GCF_014898765.1. NCBI lineage: Eukaryota > Metazoa > Chordata > Mammalia > Carnivora > Felidae > Herpailurus > Herpailurus yagouaroundi. The sequence goes on from NW_024412400.1 coordinate 13,543,999, forward strand.
TGTATCCCTATTTACTGACCATGAAACAAACGACTGAAAACAAATGTCTTCTATTGGAATAAGTTGGTAGTTTATTTGAAAAGAAATTCATTGTTTTGACTACAACAACATGAAAACTAAATATCTTCCAAAAAATTCCACATTTTCCTTCTGTGTGCAACTAGTATGTGGAATCATCTCAACGTTTGGAGTATTGTAAGCCTTCGGAATGTCTTTATCAGGGCTCTGATTTCATTCAAAATTGAAAGGGAATGCTCATCTAGTAACAATATTCACTTATGGTTTTTTTATGAGAAATTTTTCTGATTCTCCATTGGGAAGAAAGGAAGGAGGGAGGGAAAGAGAGAAAGAGAGAGGATGGGGGAGAGAGGTTTCTCTTGCTTGGACCGTGGACACTGTTTTGTTTAAGAAAGGGAGAGGAATCTGGTCTCAGAGCCCACACAGAATACCAAACACATGAGGTGACTTGATAACAACAAAGACAAAAATGGACACATCACTCCCACCCAGGTACCACATGTCTGATACGTGGTCCAAAGAAAGTCAACTGCTGAGGAAAAAGATACATCTCTCCAGTTAGAACAAGGGAGAGAGATATGATTTAAGGGTTATATTGGATTAAAAGATAAAGATTTCTGGACAAGGTGCTGCTGGCACTGATTTGCTACATAAAATTAAAAAAAAAAAAAAGAACAAAAACATTACTTCAGTTCCTTTCATACTTTTTTCAAAATAACACATCTCCCTGTCCCCTACCCCATGGAGGTGACATTATGAGAATCCATTCAAACCTCATTATCAATCCCATTTCTCCACACTGGTAGGTTGTGGCTAGAAGACTCAGTTACTGTCTTCGTAGAGAGAGAAAGGCAGTGCATACCAATGGTCCAACTGACACCATGTTCAAGTCTTCTAGCCCACTTGACCAGACATGAAGTCGGTAGGTATTTACACTTATCCAACCTTGCTTCTCCCATAGACTCACAATGTCTAGAGGTGTCGCAAGATGGCAGCAGGAAAGTGACCGTCATACTATGGAACCCAAAGGGCTACTTGGCAGTGTTAGCAGAGAGCAGGAGGTCAAATGACCTCTTCCCCTTATGGACCTTTCTCTCACACTTACTTCCTTCACAGTCCCAAGAGGTAAGACACAAGGCAAATGACAAATGACACTTTGTGCATATGATGTATCATGTAGAATATCAAGAGACAAGGGAGAGGAGATTTACTACCTTGTGTCATCTCTGGAAGCACAGCATATGGTTCAGGGCTGTGCTTTTGGCACTATCTGAGGTGAAGGACCATCTCCCTCCCAATCCATCATGGGTCGGTGTGTGGTCCTACAGTTCACGGCTCATACACGGCTCGTATCGCATGCAATTCCACCCCACTTTCACAACACTCAGACGGGTCTGTACTTTGTTCAATGAGACATGACCACTGACATGACCGACTTGTTCTCAATTTCTGTATTTATTGCATACCAGTGAGAAGCAGTTCACTGCCTGGCATCACACGGTGGAGACGATGGGATTTGGAGTCCCAATGGCCTGACTTAATCTCAGCTCCATTGCTTACTTACTAATGTGTGTGACCTGGGCGATTTACTTCACTCTTCTGTGCCTCAGTTTCCTCATCTGTGAAATGGTGACAAAAACAATACTTACTCTATCGGGTTGTTGTGAGAATTAAAATGAGTTAAAATATGCAAAGCTGCTAGAACAATACCAAGCACAACATAACCACTGTATTAGATTTTTATTTTTATGAGGCCATTTTAAGCCAGAACCCAGCTAGCTTTGCAGCCTGTATACCTCAAAATGTGTAGAGCAACGTGTAACAGAAAATGTCAGCATTCCTTGTCATTTGTCAGAATAAACCACAGTTCTGATGAGCTAGCATGTTTTCAAAAGCGTAAGTGCAAGATATTGTTGAAATTAATTCTACACACACACACACACACACACACACGCACGGGTGTCATTCCTCTACCAAAAACCCAACTGATTCCCAGTATTCAACAGTCTGTAGCTTTGCTGAATGGCCCCGCGTGATATTACACCCACTACTTATATGGGGCCTCTTACCCAGTATGTAAATACCCACCCCTCTGTTCTCCGTTCAGGTCCTCAGACCCTTTTGATCTATCTCTCTATGAGAAGTGCCCTTCTCTGGATTCTGTAAAACTAATTCTTTCTATTTCTCCTGGTCTGAACGAAAGCTCGTCTCTTCATAGTGCCCTCCCTTGACTACACTGCACGAAGTCCCTCTCATGTTGAAGTTATTTATTTATGTGTCGTGTGTCTACCTCAGTGTAGTCTAACAATGGCCACAGTCTTCACTGCTGAATGCCATATCCAGCTTGACACCTGGCAAGCAGTCAATATTCAATAAATACGTGTTGAATCAATGATGTACATTTCTCCAGGAGTCCAAAATAAAATCTAATAATCTTCTTTTTATCATTTTTCCACGTCACTCTCTTCTCCACCTTAAAAAACACATTTCTCTGGTTCAGTCATTCATCGAGCATTTACTGCATTACAGGCACCTTTCGCGACTCTCAGGTGCAAGGGGACAGAATGAGACACTGGGCCACTGCTCTTAAAAACTGGAAAATGAAGTAATGAACAAATAACTCTTACAAAATATGTCATGTACTATTGTGAGGGACCATGTTTGTACGTGTGTGTGTGTGAGTGTGTGTGTGTGTGTGTGTTTGTGTGTGTGTGTGATGTTCAGGAAACAGAGGAAAACACAGGGAACAGAAGAAGGAATTTTAGCCTGGTGCATTCACAGAGGCTATAAATGTGAGATTGAACCTGCAGAGTAGTCTGTAGGTAGACAAGATGGAGGGGATACTCTGGAGGTAAGAGAAAGCTGAGCCACCAAACCTGTTTTAAAGAAATCATAAAATCAAATGAGAGATCTTATTCTAAATCCGAAATGAGCTAATCTGGAAAATGAATTTTATACATTGCTACGTAAATGCGTTTTGATTTTGCACATTTTCTCTTTTTATTTTAATGTTGATGTCCTGCTTAACGGCGAAAAATGAGATTAGAAAAAATTATTTAAGAGTTTTATTTAAATTTTGCTTTTACAAAGACAGAAGCTACAACCAAATAAGATCCGCAAGTAAAAAGAATATATATCAGGAGAAAACTTACTTATGTTAAAAATAATCATCTGAACATATGCATTTGCATGTTTATCACCTTTCTTTGTAACAGCTAGTGCCCCTTGCCTAATCAGTAAAGTATAAACAATAGTTTACAGCTGAAGGTTGATACACTTTTCAAAATTATCTCATCAACATTATCTCACTTAATCCTCACAATACCCCTGTGAGATAGACAGATAGGTACTTTAATCTCTATTTCATAGACATGTCGGCTGAGAAAGAAATGTTAAGGGACTTGTCCAAAGCTGCAAAGCTAGTTAGACGCAGCTTAGAGATAAAATCTCAGGGATCTCTCCACTGTAACTTTTGGCTTTCCCTGGCAACCCACACCCCAAAAGGAAAATCAGGACTTCTGTGTACTGGGGTTATAATATTTAAAATGGGATCAATCTATAAAACACTAATCAAAAATACATATAGGGAGAGTCGCTTTTAACGTAGTAAGTTACTTGCTGAAAGACCAGACTTTAAATACTCTGGTACCACATTTAGGAATACCTCCACTCTCTTGCTAATGATTAGAGTGAAGCCGTTAACACATACGATTCTGAAAATGAACACTTAACCCAGTGGAGTGACCGTAGGTCATTTTGCTCCATACCTGTCTTGGTGGAGTTGAATCTGGTGCAGGGCAGGGGGGGTGACCGCCCCAGCTGCTGTGATTGGTTGGTTGTGAGGTGAACACATAGAACACACATGCTCCAAGCCAGGTCAGTGACACTCCTCCTGGGGCCTTTACTGAAACTATTGGGAAAGAGTCCCTCTCTGTTCTGCTTGCCTCTGAGGATTATGCAACCCTGAAGCTGGGCAGTCAACATGAGGTGAGGGAGGAATAGCTAAGAAAGTAAATACAGGTGAGTCATGCAGGAAGCCAGGTAACAACAGGAAGAGGCTACTGACAGGGAGGTGGAAAGCAAAAGTAAATCTTAGCTTTTCCTGGACCTGTAGCTTGCAACCGTGTCTCCATATTAGTATCAGTGGAGAGCCTTAAAAGCTCCCAATGCCCAGGCTTCACCCCAGACCGATTAAATCAACCTTTGCTTCTATTCGTGTTCCTGTTCACGTCCATGTTCAGCACAACTGACGAGTAGTGGTGCCCCGAGGTCCTCTGGCTTTGGCAGAGATCTGCTGCTAGAGTAGGAGTTGTTCATTAACCACCAAGAAATGAAGGCACTAAGAAAGAAGCCAGTGGAGAATAGGTAAACGGACTGATTTTAGCACGTAGGGTGCAGGGTGTAGCGCTAGGGTGTAAATCTTGATTTAACACCTTGTGCCTTTTTAACTGGTCCTGTGAAACCTTGCAGGTCACCGCAACTTCTGCTGTTTTACATGTGGATGGGAGTACGGGCAGTCGAAGTGGTGACTGGGAAGCCAGTTTCGAGCTACCAACGTCACATCACAGAATACAAAACATACAAGTAACTTCAAGAGCATAGGTAACAGCAAAACAGTAAAATGAAGCTGTAAATTTTGAGTATTTCCGTGTTTTAAAATATAATTCATTTAATTACAGGTTTCTACAATACCATTTTTAATAATGACTGTGCTTAAAATCCAGCTTCAAAAATTCCTGGAAATTTTTCAAACCGGCTCTCACAAGCCAGTTGGAATTATCTATAGGATACCACAATCTACAACTTAACAGAGGGATTCTCGTTAGAAAGCAACTCACATTTACCAAAGGGCTATTTATGTAGACGGTGAACGACCCACCTCCACAACTTGGTATCTTGTACTTGTTAACTTCTGCCACTTTGGATTGGTTGTTACACTCAAATGTTTACACCCTATCGCTATCAAATGGAGGGAAGTCAAAGTAGTTAGAGCCCTGAGACTCATATATTCTCCCTTCCCTGCACACCCATTGGTGTCCCATCCAGCAATAGACCCTGTTTCCCAGCAAACGTGCACAGCATTCTAGGTTCTTTGCCCCTGTGCCTTGTGTCCAATGCTCCAATGCTGACCGCCCACCCAAAAGCAGAATTTTTGTCTTCCACATTCCCTAGGCAAGAAACTAATATACCATTTGATTTGCATCATTGTGCCTCCAGCCCCAAACATTCCACAGTCATTTTTAATGCTAAAAAGGCTTTGATTACTTCTGAGAACACTACCCACCCCTATTCTACCCTTTTCAAACAGCAAAGCCTAGAATTTCATTTCCTGCAAACAGGCACTCAGAAACCAGCTAGATGAATATCAAAGTGCATTCCCCTAAATGACGAGCCCGCTTTCCAAAAGGATCCCTCAAGGCTCAATTACTTGCCACTTCTTTGCTTGGTTTCATATGTTAGCATTCCTTCCCAGTCTCTAGCGCACATCATAAGGACCTTAACCACTGATAACAGTCTGCAAACAGAGAAAGTGATCATTACCATTTCTTTAACCAACACCAAGGGTTTCCTTCCCACAAAGTCTGGGGGCCAAGTCGGACTCTTGTTTCCCTTTTACATCTTTTAGTTAATTGCTTCAATTTGTTCCATTACCATTCACTTTCTTTTAGTAAATCACAATTATTCATCACATATGTGCAGCCAGGAGGTCGGCGAGAATACCCAGCTGGTAATATTGGAAAGCCAGAATTTCTTTTAGGGGGAGGATGATGCTTGGCATGACCCAACGTTGTACTCCCTCTATTTTCCCCCCGCTTTCAGAAGCTGATCCTACCCAGAGTAATCGTGCTGAGAATTCGTTGGATAGCATATGATCATTGGGTTCTGGAAGCAAACTGTCAGAAGGAATTCAAGATTAACACACAAGGGGGCCATGACATCACCACCACATGCATGTGGCTTCCAGATAGGATCTCTAATATGAGAAACCCCATACGCCGATCCACAAAGTAATTCCAAGCATCCTGCTCTATGAAATTAAGAATTCAGAGACAGTTACGTATGCCAATGCCTTGGTATTAGTCTCACTAATTTTTAAAATTTATATTTAGGTGTACTAAGGTATAAACGCGAAATAGAGCTAACATAATTGAGCACTTAGTATATTTTGGGCACTGTTCTAATGACTTTAAGTGCATTTTTTTTTCCTCACTGAAACATCACAATAAGGCTCTGAGATAGGTTCTGTAGCCATTTCTATTTTATAGATAGGTAAACTTGAATACAAATCTTTTTTGTCTTTGTTTTTTTGCAATGATAATTCCAGGCAGAGCAGACATCTCAATTAATGGTTTCTCTTTTCCCAACCCAAAAGAAAGATGTGCTTGGTCCGTCAGAGACATTTAGTATTAGAGGATCGACAGTAAAATTGAGAATGAGACACGGAAATCCAATACTTAAAACACACTGCAATTAAAAACACAAATAGGATTATTTCATTGCTTATCAGTTCATGAAGACATCAGGAATTAGAGATGTCCCCAAAGCCATATTTTATTTTATTTTCTTACAATAGTTTCCAACTTAGATTTCTGAAATATTCCTGTTTGATTGTTCACTAGATACTGTCTTCTTGATCAGAAGGATTCCATACTGATACTTTAGCTAACTTATTACAAACAAAAACAGTCAATAATTCATAAAGCTCCTTTCTTACAAAGAAAAATATTTAATTTTTTCTCCCAAAGTAAAAGCAATATTTTGGTAAGTGTTCACAATTAACTATAATACAACTGTATCTGTATGTTAGTGGTAGTCACTGGAAGGCTGTGTGTATTTCTATGGTGTCCCTACTCCTCACTATATGTATTTTGGCTGTGGTTTTCACTCTGTGATCTAGAATGGTGATCTGTTAATCCCTCACACCTAAGACAACATCGACACAGGTTTGTTACTTACAACAAGTTGAAAGGATTAATAAGTGAGGAAGGAAGCAAGGAATCTTTTAAAGGGGATGAAGCTATGAAAAAGTAATTCAAAATGGTCTTTTTGTACTTAGAACTGATCAAAACATTGCCTAGGTCTGCAAGCTCTGGTTTAGTCAAATTTGCTGGCTTGACTGCCTCTCACCTCCAGAGTATTATCTCCAGCTTCATTGTGGACCTTTTCTGCAAGAACTAGATTAGATGCAAAGCCTTCCTTGAATCCAGTGTGATAAAATTATTTGTCCCATCCCCTCTCATGCTCTCTCTCTCTCTCTCTCTCTCTCTCTCTCTCTCTCTCATATGCACTCACACATTTCTGCGCACGTTCACACAAACAGCTGGTAACATCACTATCGTGTTTTAATATGGTTATTTGTGCATGCTATCTATCACTCAGTTCCCTCAAAGCAATGACCATGTATTTGCTCCCTCAAAAAGCATGTATGTGTTTCCAACATAATTTTTCAGATAGATATTCAAATCCCATCTTGGTGAATAAACTCGCCTGGCGTTATTACACACACATTTCTGCTCTCTCAACACCAGTGAATGCCCCCACCCATTGGAAAAACCAATCAAATGTCTCTGTTTCCATTTCAAAGATGAACTATGTAAACTCATCACCTGTACCTGCCTTTCCTGCCAGTCTACAAGCCCCCTCCCCTGAGTCATCCAAGTAAACCCTCCCAACCCTAAAACACGAAGTATGTTGAAACCATTCTTAGGTTGGTTGACAGGAACACAGGTGTAGGTGAACCATTCTATGAGAGAAGACCATTCCCACTCCACATACAAAACACCAGCGTTTTCTCAAAGAACTGTAAGGACACGGCATCTGGGGAATGCCGATTTAGCTCCTTGCTCGAGCTCTGAGCAAACAAAGGTAGCAGAAAAACAAAAACATGAAAATGGCATCAGCAATTATGGCATTCAGACATTTGTATACCTCTCTTTTAAAATGTCAGCTTCTCCTGACAGCTGGATCCAGCCACTGGAGGTAAGAAATGTTTCTATTTGTGAATCCCTCCAGCCTCTGCCATGTAGGACGACTTCAAACAGCCATCAGTAAACAACATTCTCATCACTCCCACCCAGACTGAATTCTAATCAAGGTCTTTTAAATGCCGTTGAACAAATCTATATACTATGGATTGTTTCTTGTATGCCTCTGGCCAAATGCTATTCACTGGGTCATTTATTATTTTTAGAAAACCAAACAATCCACACTAATAGTATAAATTATAGCACATCTAGAAGCAGGGTCCAGGCATCCTTGGTGATTTAATAATAGAACTGAAAGAAGCTTTTAATTATTCCTCCTCTGGTGATTTATTAGACAGTCTGAATCTAGGGCTCGCATGAGTGGAAGGGCCAGGTTTATATCACCATTAACCAATAGGAAGGATCGCGTCTGAACATGCCTTAAAAGCCAAGTACTAAAATTCAAGGCGAATGTATAGTTGAGTCCAAAGAGAACTAAAATATGGAAATTAAAAGCCCAACCGGTTATCAAAAGCAATATGTCTACCAAAAGACAGGAATCGTAAAGCAGGTTATTGCACCTGAAAATGAATGTCCAACCTGAACAGCACTTTTGATAAGTGTTCATCATGTAAATTGTAAGTGAAGACATGAGATGCAGGGTCAATTATGACTCCACACAAAACAGGTTCATAGGCTCAACAAAGACCAGTTGAAATCCACAAATGATGCCATAATCTACTTGCCCTCTCTTGAGAAAAGTCCATCAGGAAGGTAATAGAGAAAATAGTAGACAACGTGGCTTTTCAAGTTCTTTACGTCTGTAGACGAGTCAATTTTAAAAAGACTTCCCAGAACCACATGTCATAAGGCTTGTCTATCCGTCATCCCTGAATGTATGAAAGGAAAACCACAAAGTCATTTCTCTGGGCTATTTGTTAGAGAGGCATAATTTTAGGCTTCAAGAAAATGACATCCGAGAAAAAAAGCTGGAGCTCGTGTCTTCATTGTATCTTCAGATTAATTAAGCCAGAGCCTTGGAGGTTTGGAACTGAAATTTCAGACAAGCTGCTTTTTTACTGAAAACAAGTTATCTCTATAAATCAGGGTTGAAATTGTGAAATGCGATAGGAAGGGCTGCCTTTACAGTCCTCACTGTCACCATTTGGGGACCACTTTACTGAACACAAAGAAGAATTTCAGCTACATTTGTTCCCAGGTCCAATAATCCATTCCATACTAGCCCCGCCCCCCCATATTTGTCTCTTTCTTGTCACTAAGTTCTGGATTCAGGGGCTCTCTTCTACCAGTTGCCCCTCTATGGCCACCTTCCTTGATGTTACCCCAGCCGTCACCAAGGAAATTTCAACAGTTCCGTTAATTAACCCAACCTTTTTCTTTATTGCTCCCTCTCCCCTCCCTACCTTCAACCAGTATGTGTGTGTATGCGCACGTGCGTACATGTGCATGTTTATTAAGGAGGGATAATATGGGTTAGGGACAGTGGCTTAGAACATTTGTGAAATTGAAAAAAAAAAAAAAACTAATACAAATTGGAGATGTCACAGATTCAAGAAATTTAAACTTAAAATGAAACTTTCATTTTCATTAACAGCATCTCCTAAACTTCCATTTTTCAGTAGTGATGTGAATGATAGCTCAGACCGCAACTTTCAGATTTCAGGAATTCATTCCACAAGTATTTATTAAGCTCCTCTGAGGTGCCAGGCATTGTACTAGGCAATGGGGATAAAGTAATAATAAATGTGCTCCCCAGCTGTAACTCCAGAGAACATAAATCAACCTGCTCTACTGTTAGCGTTCCACATTTCAATAATAGCCGTTCCATTCTTCTGGGTAAACAGGCCAACTACTAATAATAGAGTCTGCTAGTCCACAGAGTTGAACTGGTATCACTCCACACACCCATACACAGACCTAGGTGGTCTTTTTCACCAAATGACACCATGTTAGGCTCCTGTCTACCTTGTAATGGCAAGGTAGTTCAGGCTGAAACCTTCCTCTCTCAATAAAGTTAACTAAATGGATGGCACAGAAAAGTCCCACATCTATATATAAACATTTCGGGGTGAGCTAGGTGAGGGCAATCAGGAGTACATTTGTCCTGATGAGCACTCAGCAATGTATGAAATTGTTGAATCAGTATATTGTATACCTGAAGTGAATACAGCACTGTATGTTAACTACACTGGAATTAAAATCAAAATAAATACTAAACTGATTCTTAAAAACAGACATTTTGCAATTCTCTAACGCAAGCTCCAAATCCAAAAGAAAGATGCAGCACTGAGTCTCTTATTTTCATCAAAGTTGACATCTTGATCGTTATTTTATGTGTTTTATGGGTTTCCATATCATCCTCAATTTTTTTTTCACTTATTGACTTGGAACAGAGGAAGAAAGCATAATAAAGTGCATTATTGTCCTTCCTGGTTAGTAATAATCTGGTTGTAGAGACAGTGCTTGACTGTCTTTAATTTTTCTCATTTCACAAAAAAAATATTTGATTAAGAATGGAGGACGATTGTTTGCCTTTACAAAGATAGCCTTATCTTCCCTTCTAAGAGACATATATGTTCTTTATAGGAAAAAAAAAAAAAAGGAAAACCTAGGAAGTCAGAAAGAAACAAAAGACAGTTATATTCCTATCAAGCAAATACAACCACATTTAAAAAAAATGTGTATACTGTAAGTTTTCCTATGCTTTACTTACTGGTAAATTAAATAGCATTTTCCCTGAGTATAAAGATAATACATGTTAATAACAGAATATCTGCAATATAGGAAATTTTATAAAACATAAATACATGATCTTATTCTAGCAGTGTTAATATTTTGATGCACTCCCTTTCCACATCACTTGACATGTTTTTCTCTCCTCTCTCTTCTGTCTCTCTCCTTTCTCTCTTCCACACACACATACACATTGTATATCGTTTTCTTAACATATCACAATTGTTTCTCAGGTTGCTAAATGGCTTTCTTGCACCTACACTTTAGTGAGATCTTGGATTTCATCATATAGATGTAAACTAACAGACTGCTTACATATCATATTACAATAAGATAAAATCATTTACCTATTGTAATTATTGATCAGATAAATATCACTTTTCCTTTGAATTTACATTATAAGTTTATTCATAAAATGAAATACCACATCAAATTTTTAAAGTATGGTGAAGACTCGTAAGGATCATACATTCAACTCAGGAATAATGTTTGCACAATTGTTGCCACAGGATATATACAAATGTATAGTCTTTTTCCCTTTTAGATTTTTCATGTGTTTCAAGTACCATTTTATTTTCTGTACAATATTTCTCCCACTGTTGAATATCTGGGTTACCAATTAACCTTCACAATTGTTTTGATTACTTGATCAGGGATCAAAATGCTTTTCTAGTAAAATCTGACTTTTTATTTTTAAGGTTGTAGATAAGGAAATAATGGAAAAGATACCATCAAAAAGCGACAGAGCTCAGCTGCATAAAAGATAAAAGAACGCAGAGGAGTCTAATTTTATTTGTGTCAAAATAGTTGGTTTGCTATGGGGTGTTTAGAAATTTTTTTGTCCCCCAAAATACTCAATTTCCTCCCATTGAGTTCAGAAACAAAATTTGAGGACATCTTTCATTAGACTCCCAAGGGGTTTTTGTTTTGTTTTTGTTTACTATTTCTCACATAGATCAATATAGATCTATGTGATCAGGTAATGCCTTCATTCAATGATAATAAAATTGTCACCTAAATAAACTTATTTTTAAATGATTTTCATATTTAAGGAAATAAACCTGACTTCACCAACATTTTTACAGAGTAAAATGTCCCAAATGTCACCTGTCCCAAGTTTAGATGCAAACTACAGTGCAGAATGTTCTTAAAACTGAACCAGTTGGTGGTTCACAACTCTTATTTCCTATCCTCTGTCCTAAAATTGTCATCTGATAAGAACCGATCCACAACTTGCAAAAATGAAGGAGATAGCATTCAAGAACTGGAGAAAAGTCAAGGGAAATGATGGGTTCATGAAGTTTAGAAAAAAATACAGGGAACTAGTGAGTAGGAAATTTAGCAGCTAATTTGTTCAGTTTGTTGTTTTTTTTTTTTAATTTTTTTTTCAACGTTTATTTATTTTTGGGACAGAGAGAGACAGAGCATGAACGGGCGAGGGGCAGAGAGAGAGGGAGACACAGAATCGGAAACAGGCTCCAGGCTCTGAGCCATCAGCCCAGAGCCCGACGCGGGGCTCGAACTCACGGACCGCGAGATCGTGACCTGGCTGAAGTCGGACGCTTAACCGACTGCGCCACCCAGGCGCCCCTGTTCAGTTTGTTTTTTATTTGTTCTGGGTTCTGCTCAATTCAGGAACAGATAAAATACAGTAGATGGTCCATATATGTAAAGACAGATGTGAAGGAGAAAGTTTTGAAAGGAAGCCCATGGCAATAGACACGGCATCCTATGGAGAAATAAAGGAAAGGCAGAGAGAGGTAGGTAAGACATAGAATATCTTTGCTAAAGGTACAGGCGAGAAGGAAACAGCATATAAAGAAACTGAACACAAAGAAATACTATGACTTTTTGTTTCATATTTATTGCCTTTAGGTGTGATATTCTTTCTCTAATTTTAGTCCAGAATTATTTTTGAAGGTCTACATGTTTATCACCACTTTTAAGTATTGTGTTTTGTTTTGTTTTTTCCTTTGATACAAAGAGGGGGATTCACCCAATCTAATAATATCTGAATAATAGGAAAATGCTTTATTATGTTAAATTTCTAAACCGAGTATCAGGGGCGCCTGGGTGTCTCAGTTGGTTAAGCGGCCAACTTCGACTCAGGTCATGATCTCACGGTCGGTGAGTTCGAGCCCCTCGACGGGCTCTGTGCTGACAGCTCGGAGCCTGGAGCCTGTTTCAGATTCTGTGTCTCCCTCTCTCTCTGACCCTCCCCCGTTCATGCTCTCTCTCTGTGTCTCAAAAATAAATAGACGTTAAAAAAATAAATAAATAAATAAATAAATAAATAAATAAACAAACAAACAAACTGAATATCAACTTCTTAAAATCTTTAAAGCAATATATACAACAATATGCCTTTCCTAAATCTTTTTGATGACTTTATTCAAAACAAAAAAAAAGAGCTCAATAGGAAGTTTATATATTACTGTTTTCTGAAGCCTTCCTCACAAATATTGTTTCATTTGGTGTGGCCAAAGCCTTTTCCAAAATCTCTCTGCTTGAAAATTGTAATTTAATGCAATTATTTCCATACATATAAATAGGCTCTGTTAGATGATCTTGATATTGGTATTAATGGAAGCTGGAGTCAGATTCTAATACAAAATATCAAAAAGTATTTTATGTGATCTTCCATTTTAGCCCTCGTGAAGTCTATTTTCATTAATTAGGTCTTATCTTTTCACTGAGCTCTTAGAAATTGAGAATAAGTAGGACTGTGTAGAGCTATTGCAATCCAAACTCCACAAATTATTTTAGGCATCAGTGACTCCATGAACTCATTATGCTGGCAAAACTTTGGAGGAAGGAATAGGTCGACAATCCCAATACTTCAAGCTACAAGAAAATGGAAAAAGCATAAAAGGAATATGCACCTGAAGCTTAGAAAGCCTGCGTACAGAGAAGTTTAATTTATTATTCTAATGACTTTCACAGCATGAGACTCTCACCAGGAGACACACGTCTGTGCATCTAATAAGGCTGCAGAGATTGGGCTATTCCTGAAGGACTCTCATGGCTGTTTCCAGAGCATCCTTTCATAGATGGGAAAATATAAAGTATGTGAAAAAGGCTCAAGACAGATACCATCCACGCTGTTTTGCTGCTAGCTACCTACACATATACTCGCCTCAAATGAAGCCAATTTTGGCCAGCAAGCTCCAATTAAAATATTTTGGTTTGTTTTCACTAAATGCTTCTTAGTAGTTTGCTATTGAGGCATGAAAACTCCTAGGTATGACTGGAAAGGGCTGCTTAGTTACAATATATAACTAGGTCTGCAACAAATAGATCCCTCAAAGTTTGTCCTTCTCTATTTTATCATGCTCTCCCGAATCCTGCTTCTTCTCCAAGTTATTGCCAAAGCTTCTATGTGGCTGAAAATGTTTGTGGCATACACCCATCAATCTAATCTTTTATACAATAACATGATCATTGTATATACATTGTTTTTCAGCGTTTCTTTGTCACTCAATGATGTGCCTGAGATTTTTAAATATCATATATGTAGCTGTATCACATTTAACCATTCCCCCCCAGTTTGGACATTTAGTGGTTTCCAACATGCCTACAATCCCTGTTTGTACATCATTTTGTACACGTGGACATAAATCCTAACAGAAATGCTGAACCTAAGATATGTAAATTTAAATTTTTGATGGGTATTTCCAAATGATCATCCAAAAAAGCTTTTCTGAAATAGATTTAATACTATATGAGAGTAACCATATCTGCTCAACATTTCCGACATTAGGTGATATAGATCTTATTTTTTCATACACTTGCTAACAACAACAAAAAAGATTTCTCGTTGTTTTTCAACTGGAACTTAATTTTGTGATAGTACGTGAATAGTTTCATTAAATAGAGAAGCTTCAATCACCCTTTTTACACTTTGATGTTTTACAATCCCTGAGTTAGAGAACTTCTATTTATATTATATTAAATAGTTATCAGGTCTCGTTAATATTTTTGTGATTATTTGGAATGAAGATACTGGTCCACAAAGCAGCAAACCAAATAAAGAATCATCTATTTCTAATTCTTCCTAGATTTATTTCTGAACAAATGTATTATAAATTAAACATGTTGTATCACACTCCTTCTGAATTAAGTAGTAAGTTGTCTCAGGGATTATAGTGAAGTACTCCCTAGGTTAAGGCCAGAGCAGAAGGACAGGTCAAGTTCAATCAAAAAGGCCTAGAGGGTAAAGGCATAAATCAGAATTGGATGCTGAAGCCATTATCAGAAGTTTGGAACAGATCTGTATCCAGGCCAAGACAGCTTTAAGGACAGGTGAGAGTGAGAACAAGTTTCTATGTGACTCAAAGGAATCATTTACTTATGACTTTGTACACAGTAGGATCTCAAAAAATATTGATGATGGGACTGACATCCCAAATGGAGCTCTACCCAAAGGACTAAAGAACTGTAGTATAATGGAGTTGCTCCTTATCTGGGAGTAAATTCTAAAGTCAGTATTATAGCACAGATAGAGTCACACTTAACACTTAAATACTGTACCCCATTTGCACAGCACAGTATATAAATGGTTTAATATAGAAAGTAAGCTGCAGCATTTTGTAAATAACCATATGGGATAAAATTATGACTATACCCACTGTTTTTTTTCCTCCTTTTGAAACTGGGCATTTATATGTAAATACTCATGTATAAGATTTTGCAAAGGCTGCACCCAATGTAAAGCCAACCTTTTAAAATAAATTTTCAAACCAAACAACATTCAACATTTCTTGAATATATTATTTAGTCCTCCCAGCAGCTTAATGCAGTAGGTGCTATGATTAACTCCCTATTTACAGGTGATAAAAATGGAGTCTCTTATCACATTGAAGGTCTTAGATATCTAAACACATGTACCTACTGACACACACACACACACACACACCTTTCCCAATAAGCCTTATTCATTATGTAAACTTGAGACTGATCACATGAATATGCACAAATTACCAAGGTTTTAAAGAGCCATCATCCTTGAGAAAGGTTAATTCACTTAACAATTACGGTGGCCATGCTATTTTACTATGTATATGCAGCAACAATACTCAGGACAATCATGCATGCTTATTTAATACAATGAAAGTTACTACAGTCACATTTTGGCTAGTCTCAACAAGTGGAAGGAGGTTAACCAAGCATTCTGAAACTAAAAGATACTATTATTTCTTCAGAGAGTTCACTGGCCCAATAAACTCCCTTAAGAAAATATTCTCTTGAAGGATTATTATGATGTAATTGCTTGACAGCTGGGTGCCACAGAATCTGCCACTGGGACAACAAAACCTAGAGTAAAACTATTTTCCCAGCACTACTTAATGGAGAGGGTTATGAAACCATAGCACACAGTAGACATTCAAGAGAAAGACAATGCAACAGAGCTGGGAGAAAGTGTTGGTGTGAGACCTGTTTCTCAAGAATAATCTTAAAACACCCTTACATGTCTGTAACACTCCTTCACTTGTGAATTCAACTTGCACTGGTCTTAATTCATCAGGACTTTTCTCTGGATGATGTACCTACCATGTCGCCAACTGGTGGACCTTACAAAAAAAAAAGTAATTGTGATCACAGTTCTTTCTAGTAACTTCTGCCTTTAGGAGGTTCATATGAAGTTCAAGGACAGTAAAACTAAGCTTTTGTGATAGATATCATCTCAGTGCTTGTTGCAGGGTAAGAGTGGGGTCACCGGCTAACGACGGGGGGGGGGGTGGATATGGGAAATTTCTGACAGTTTAGAACTGTTCTATATCTTGGCTGAAGTGGTAGTTATGGGTATCTTTGGGTAGTTATTTATCAAAAGTCATTGAACTGTACACTTAAGATTTGTGCTTTTTTGTTTAATGCAAATTATCCTTCAACGTTAATTTCCATCAAGATTTTTTTTCTTTGGGAAAAAAAGGAATTGCCGTTTATCCAAATGTTGCTATGATGAGTAGTGTTTTCTTTTTTTGTTTCTGGGATATGACAAACATGCACTCAAGTCTCCTAATTAGACAAGTGTAATCAGTGATGGCTAGAGCTCCCCACCCCCCCGTAAGAGTTACCTTGTTTGGCTGAATGAGTGAGTGGGGTGTTAGGATGCTCCACGTTAATAAGAAATTCTAAAATGCACTGATGACAACTGTGAACTGAGCAGTGTTCCATATGAAACACAAGGCTGTTTTTCTGTATTGCTTTTCCTTAACCAAACTTCTTCATATTCTCAAAGTTTATTATGAAGCTTATGTATTAGAGAGGCATAAGAAAAGTCTTACAGAGACAAAATTTTACTTTAATTTAAAACAACAACAACAACCACCACCATATGTATCCCCTGTTCCATGCCAGGCATTTTATATCACTGGGAATAGAAAGGTAGACAAGATCAGCATGGCTCTTTATTCAGAACGTATGCGGTCTGGCAGGAGCCCCTGCCATTAAATGAGTGATTACAGCACAGAGGTGAAGAATGAGATGGAACCATTGTGGATGACAGTATAGGCCCTGGAACCACACTGCCTGGTTCAAATCCTGGTTTGCACTTATAAGCACAGCCTTGGACAAGTTGCTTAAATGCCTTGTGCCTCCAGTTTCCATCTGAAAATGGAATGGATGATAAGTGTCTGTTTCATAAAGTTTTGTAAGTTAAGTAAGGTGATATTTTTAAAGTTCATGGAACACAGTCTGACAGACAGTAAGTGCTATGCAAGTAACAGAGACACATGTGGCCGCCAAAGGGAAGCATAATTGGCCACCACTGGCATTGCCTAAATAAGCATGACCCAGGCAAGAGTGCGTCCTCTTGGTCAGTGCCCACTCTGCCAGTATCCTGATGATGACAATGAATGCATCCTGAATACGGAGCCAGACACTGTTCAAGTAGCATTATCTGTCCCTTTTGTGTTACGTCTATACAAGTCCCTAAAAGCTTGACTCTGTATAGATATAGATATAGATGATATAGATACAGATGATAGAGACATAAATATAGATAAATAGATAGAGAAAGACCAAGTAGGAACAGAAAAACACACAGAGACAAAGACACAGAAAGAGATAAAAAGATCTGTGTGAACATGAAAAACAAGGACACGGTCTGCTTTGAGAGCCATAGTTCATACCACAAATGAACAAAATTTTATTAAGGCATGAATTTTTGTGGGCATAAAATACTTGTGGAAATTAACACACACACACACACATATACACACATATATGTATAAATACATATATATATATATATATATTTTTACCCACACCTATGTAGAATTAAAGAGAAGAAGCAAATGTTTCAATGTGTGGGTATTTCCTAATTTTTTTAAAATTTCCTAATTCTATAGTCTGGATAATAACATCAAGAAAAGTGGAAAATGACAATGGTTAGTCAAAAAATTGTAAGAGCAATTTTAAGAATAATTGTGTAAGAAAATTTTCCATTAAGTAAAAATCAGTAACACAAACAAAACAAAGAAACAAACAAAAAGCAAATGAAACTCCCTCTCACTCCTACTGGAGATTAGAATTACTGGAGATGCATCTGGACCGAATGTTAATTGGTGTACGCATTGCCTAATGTGATTTCCAATGCCACAGAGTCAGATGAAGAAATCACCCATTTCTAAAGGATTTTTGGCTCACACCTAAAATAATGCTGCATAGGTCTATCAATGAGATTTGGCTAATAATAAACTGAATAGGTATTAAATTATAAGAGTTGTTCTCTCTCTTTCCTGGTTTATAATTTTATCTCCTAGAAGTCTACATGCCCTTTGGTAGAAACTTCCAAGCAATCATTAATTATGTTGTTTTAAAACACTATTGGCTGTTTTGGGTTTCTTAAGTTGTGATATATTAGAATCCCATTACCAAAATCATCAAGAGAAAAATACATAACTCTGTTTGATTTGCTATACAGAAATTCCATGATGAATAATTAAAACATTCCCACCAGGACTTCTGGTTTCAAATGGCAGAATGAAGCACGATTTCAAAATTTTCCTTCCCACAAACCTAATTATAGTAAGTGAAGGAAGGAGCAGAAATGCCCAGCTGCATTCAAGCAAAGAAAGAAGCTGATGGCCATTTAAGAAACAAATGCTCCTCTGTATCTATACTTCTTAATATATAAAAAGGCACATAATTCAATTCCAATATTGATGATACTAAAATAACCTCAATAATATAAATATCTACTTCCTGTATACCAATACACCACACGCGCACACACACACACACACACAGCCCAAGTCAAATGCCATCATCATTGTTAACAGGGAAACAAGAATTGGTCACATTACAATCAAGAATATAAGAATAAGGGGCATCTAGGTAGCTCAGTCGGTTAAGTATCGACTCTTGATTTGGGGTCAGGTCATGAGATGGAGTCCCATGTTGAGCTCCATGCTGACAGCACAGAGCCTGCTTGAGATTCTCACTCCCTCTTCTCTACCTCTTCTCTGTGAGTGCCATGCGTGCTCTCTCCCTCTCTCAAATAAACATTAAAAAAAAAGAATGTAACAAGAATGTGCTATAATTTTATACTGCTTTGAAGGTATTATATCATGTAATCAGATAAGAGAAAGATAATGTTATAAAAACAGAATATCAGGAGACATTTATCATGAATCTTAGGTGATACAATTATTCCTGAAGAAAATCTAAGACTATCAGTTTTAAAATATATTAGGAACACTGAGATAATTCTGTAAGGGAGTGATACATAAAATTATCGCTTCAATGTAGAAAATATATGAAGAAAGAAAATAATTTCTACTAGTAAGCAAAAATATTAAATATTTGATATAAATCTAAGAAACTCATATCGCTATGTGCAAAAAATTTAAAATTCTATCACACACAAAGCATATTTTGGTGAATAAATAGATAGGCTATGCACTATAAAAGGCACACATGATAGTATAAAAAGGTCAAATTGTCCAAATTAATCTATAAATACAATGCAGTCAATTAAAATACCCATAAAATAATGTGTGTATGTCTATGAAAATGGACAAAGTGTTCATCTTTAAAAAAAGACAAAAAGAGGGGCGCCTGGGTGGCGCAGTCGGTTAAGCGTCCGACTTCAGCCAGGTCACGATCTTGCGGTCCGTGAGTTCGAGCCCCGCGTCAGGCTCTGGGCTGATGGCTCAGAGCCTGGAGCCTGTTTCTGATTCTGTGTCTCCCTCTCTCTCTGCCCCTCCCCCGTTCATGCTCTGTCTCTCTCTGTCCCAAAAATAAATAAACGTTGAAAAAAAAAATTTTTTTTTAAAAGACAAAAAGACTTGAAGAAAATTTTTGGAAATAAAGATTAAAGATGGGAGAATAGCCCTAAGTGGTGCATAACTAATTACAAAATGATAATTACTAAAATGTATTTTGGAGGAAGAAGAAATGGATTTATAGTATATGGAATAAAATTAGAAAAATTCAGGAATATAACCAAAACATATGTAAACTAAATCCATGATACAACTACATTTCAAATCACTGCAGAAACAAGAATTATGCAATAATTCATCTTGGGACTATAGGCCAGCTGATTATATTTTTTTAATTATATATACTTTTTAAAATTACATATTCGCACAAGAATGTGTATACATATCATACATATGGAATTGTATGTATATATGTATCTTACCCCTTACCCTTAAATATAAAAGTAAATGTAAAAAGCCTAGAAGGTGGGCTAAATTTATTCACAATCTTGGTTTTAAAGATCGTAAAAACCTAGAAGGCTCAGAAGAAAAAAAAAATGTTAATATTTTACTACACAAATATTTTAAAGTTCTGTTTGGCAAAAATGCCATAAAATCATGATGCTTAAAACAAATTGGGAGAGTGTATACAATGCTATTCAGATACTGATGTTATTTCCTTAATTTACAAAGAATTCAAGAAGGTCAATAGAAGACGTAGAATCCAAAACAAAAAATCTGTGAAGAACAATAAGATTCTAGAAAAAATACACACATGATGGATAACTGTAATTTCACCTCCTTCATAATGAAAGAAATATATAACAAAAAAATGAGGTCATATATTTCATAGTTCAGATTGGCAAAATCTGAAGACTGCTGGAAGTTCAGCAGTCAAAATGCTAGCGAGGTTATGAGAAAACACAGACTCAAATACTGGTTAAAGTATAAATGTGTGCATCATTTCTCACAGGCAACTTGGCTATCTCTACAAACAACAAAACTCAGGGTTCTTTTAATCTGGTATTAAAACTCTTAGGTACTTATCCTTAGGTTCATAAAGATACATGCATAATAATGTTCATCAACCATTGTTTCTAATAGCAATAAAAGCACCCAGCTTTTATGTATGTAGTAGTATGACTGACTACATATCATGTCATATCATCATTATAATCTTATATCCTATCTCAACAATAAAAAATACACTATTGCTATTAAAAATAATGGGATATACCTGTAAGAAAAAGGTAAAGAAAGGTAAAGATGTACGGCAAAGAGGAAAGAATTCAAGTAAGTTGGTATCTGCATATCTATGATGATAACTTTATATAAAAAATGTAAATATAAACATGTATATAGTATTCCCTGGGAGAACAGGCAAGAACTGTTAAAAGTAGACAGATTTGGAAAAAGGAAACAGGATCAAAGATGTTTTCACTTTCCTTTCCTAGCTTTCCATACTACAATGGCCTCAACATGCACATGTATTTTGGTTTTGTTTTATCTTATTTGCTGTTTTGTTTTTCAAAAGGTATCATATTCACATGGATCATGGCCCATTATTGTTCCTCTTTATATATTATAAATATAATTATGTACATATAATTATAAATATAAATATATAATATTTATATATTATATTCCATAATATTAAACAAAAAACATACTAGTTATTGTGTTTCAAGTTATTTCTCCAAATAATCAATAATCATCCAAAAGAAACTAAACTACTCTGCATATGTGATAATAAGTTTCATCCTAGAGGAGACCATAAACTTTGTCCTAGGATCAGAGGGTTTTAGTTCTACCCCTCCTTATGGTCCCTGTACCATCTACTACAATACCTTACATCCATAAGATAGGGGAATTTCGTCAAATGAAGACATTTGAAGATAGAATTGTTTTCATTTATTTTATATGAAATAAATTCATTTAAATTTACCTATAGAACTTTCTGTTCCATGTACATGTATCCAGACCTAGAAACATTTGTGAATAAATTGGCCATCTCTGAAGTGAACCAATCCTAACTTAATGGATGGTTCAATTTATAAAAATAAATAAGCAACTGTATTAACTAATAAGAATATTCATCCCTTGATTCTTAGCCACAGTTTTATAATGACAATTGGTTTTAAATCCCCTTACTTTTAAAAATATTTAAAATGAACAGCTAGAATCATAGAAATAAATAGGAATTCACTGGGTAGATTCACAAAGAGAATGGAATAATACAAAGTTCTGAAGGCTATTAGAATTTAAATCATTTGTAACAGTACGTTAAATTCGATTTTTTGAACAGAAATACCAGGATACAATGGATAGTAGAGAGCTAAGTAAGTCATAAGGCTCATTCAAGGCATTTGAAAAATGTCAGATAGCTTGACAGAAAGCTGGCCAGCTGGCCTCAGTTGTACGTTGAGGGTTTAAAAATGGTGCTGGCCAAGGAAGCAGACATGGAAGAAGGACTTATGGCAAAGATGGGTTTGGAGAACGTTGTTCTGTGCTTCCCCCTCAACTCAAGTAAAGAGAGACGAGCTTGAGAAGCACCCCTCAAGAGCTCAGTGTGCTCCCTCTGAGACAGCAGGGCCAAATAGACTGCTTGGTACTACTCAGGAACTTCAGAGGACACAGTGCACAGCTGATAAGCTGCTCTGGGCACAGAGCGAGAGTGTGGGTACATTGGGATTGACCCGTACACTGACCTCGTTAAAACCCAGGATGAGCGTCTTCCCTGGACAAGATGACAGTTACAGAGAAGACAAATTGAAAGGCAGGCTGAAGCCTATGTGTCTCCTGACCAGGAGGACCACTGGGAGACTAATGAGACTCTTAAGAAGAGAATTTACAGACTGCACCCCTTGGGGGCAAAGGAGGGAGAAGACAGCTGGAGAAGAATGTATCCTTAATGTCACAGTCATGCTTTCCAACATTCATAGCAGAAGCCTCTGAAGACACAAAGAACGTACTCAAATAAGAAAGAGAGTTGGTAAGAGAATGGAAGGCCACCTCGAGGCAGAGATCAATTAAGATCCCCTCCCCTTCCTTTTCTCACCTCTCCCCTTCCCCCTCTCTCATTTTGACAGGAGGGCAGAGTCAGAAATGAGAGTCCACAGGCTGAGGGAGGAGGTGAACTCCTGGGGGAGAAAGACAGGTACACCACGTTTCTCTCCCTACTGTCAAGAGTGCATTCTGCGGTAGACTGGAGCTAGAGGAAGGGCTGCGACTTAATGTTAATCTGCATTTTTATTAAAGATTGATTATTGGATGGAAACTGCACATTCTCATGTCTGAAACCAGCCTCCATTTGCTACTTAAAGTCAATCCTGCATCCCTGGGACCTCAATTAGGAGGATATTGGAGCTCCGAGAGTTTAAGATTTTTCGTTTTTGCCAATTGCTACTTATTAATGAAAGCTGAAACTATAAAACTACATGTCCATTATTGTTTTGTACCTCTTTTGAAAAATAAAGAGTGATTTGATTTGACTTTTTTTTTCGTAAAGGAGTGGAGTCAAGAGTGTAAAGTTCCCACGGCCTTAGGTCTACCACAAATATGCGCTGCTATAATAAAGCCTGTTGATGAACTGCATAAATTAACTTTCATTTTCTGAGACAGTAAATGCAGTGTTTTGTCTGACTATATGCACCAGGAACAATGCAGCATTTTATAGCATTCCTTTTATGCATCACCCCACTTGCATATTATTAATATTTCTTGACTTGATTAAAAGTCTTGGAAATGATTTTGCCTGAAATATTGTAGTTCAATATTCCCTTTGGGGAATTAGTTTCAGCCTTAATTAGCTTAATTGACAAGGCAACTGAAAGACTTCAAATAGGAGGAAAACAAGAATACTGGGGGGAAAAAAACCCAAAACTTTATTTATAAAGAGACCCTGCAACTCACGGTACCGCGAGTATGCACAAATCCAGAACACTCACATATTGTTGTTTAGTTCATTACATTTCACATTTACTGTCAATCTTACCCGGTGCAGTTGTGTTTTTTTTTTCCTAAAATGTTTTGAGTAAGTTATTATCATGATCACTAACTTTCATAAGGCCAGCATCATCTTAAATAAATGTTTCTGTGCTTTACATGGCTAGAAATTTATCACAAACGTTTGTATCCTCTCCTTCAATTTATCACAAACATTTGTATCCTCTCCTTCTTGAGGGTGGCTATCAGAACGTCTGGAGAAATAAACTGAAAATTTAATTCTGTCCCCACCCTGTACTCTTCCCAAAGTAAACCATCTGAATTGTAATTCCATCCACCCTAGCTTTGGACTTGGTTCATGAATTTCGGAGGTAAAATCTTTGTCACAGCCTTGGGAACTGTGTGGAATCCACATAATTTACTATTTCCTGTGATTCGTCAAAATGCCATTCTTCCCATGAGGCCATTTTTTCTCTTTCATGAACGAACACACACACACACACACACACACACACACACACACACACACAAACCATAGATAACTTTAATTATCAAGAATATACAAGATAGACTATAATTTAAAAGGATTACAAGTGTGTTTAGTTTTATTAAATTAAAACAAACATGTTCCTAGACTACCTTTTCCCTATCAATTTTAGTTTGCATCCTGCATGCCACAAATGGAATCTATTTATTAAGTATCTAAAAATTACAGGCCTAGAATGAGTGCACTTACATACCCATATCTGTCACTTGAAGGACACTAACTTGAAGGACATTATACTTGAAAGTGCTAGAAAGTTAACTTCTGCTTCATAAAAAAAAATCTGAAAGAATTCCAGATTTTATTTTAAAAAGAAAATGAAGTAAATTGCAGGAATTGGCATGATGTTTATGGCTTCCCCACTTTCCATGTCTCTCATCACCCTCCAGAGTCCTCATATTTCCTTTTGGGCACCAACGGAATTCCCAACATTCTTGGTGAAACTCCTTTTTCATGTAGCTGAAGGCATTAACTGAAAATCTACCACTAGGCTTTATGGAACACAAAGAAAAGGAAAATCTGAAATATGGCAAGAACTTCTTTTTCGTATACTCTTAGTTAGAAAGTTAGTCAACAGCTATTGAGATGTGAGGTTTGCAGGCCAAAGGAATGCTTATACGAAATGCTTTCTTTATACACTAAGAGTGCCAACTCTACAATATCAAATATTCGCTTTTCTGGAAGCTAAGGAAAATTTTAACCAAGTTGCCTATACAGAAAGGCCCGAAAATATGCCCCTGCCGAGGTTTGTAAATACTCTTAAATCTGACTGATCTGTGATAATTCAGATGCTCTGGACCTGTAAGATTTGATTGCCTTTCCTAGAATTCACAGGACATCAGAAATGGTCAACGAAACCGAAGCACAGACTGGAAACAAAACGTCATGGTCTTATCTTTTTGTCATGGTCAAAAGCATCATTTAGCTGCTTCAGCACACACACAAATATTGAGCCCCTACTATGTGTTAGGTCTTCTGCTGGTGTTTCTATGTGCTTGTGTTCCCCTAAAGTAGCAACAAGCAAGTAAATATGTGGTCCTTTGGATTGAGAATTAATTTACATTAATATGAGAAACTTCTTGGGGCAGCTGGGGGTGCTCAGTCAGTTGAGTGTGCAACATGGGCTCAGGTCATGATCTTAAGGTTCCTGGGTTCAAGCCCCGTGTCGGGCTCTGTGCTGACAGTTTGCTCAGAGCCTGGAGCCTGCTTCAGATTCTGTGTTTCCTTCTCTCTCTGCCCCTCCCCCACTGGTGCTCTCATTCTCTCAAAAATAAATAAATGTAAAAAAAATTTTTTTTTAAATATGGGAAACTCCAGGTGTGCACAAATTTGTTTCTGAAACATGGCTGTGCCCATAATCCCACTCAGCAAATTTGCAAAATAGGTGTAGGTAAGAGGCCTAAAGATTTACAAAAACACCATCAATATAAACGTAACTCATAGTTTTCAACTCTGTACTAACCTTTCTATAAAAGAATGACCCAATTTTAACTGACACCTTCACTTTTCCAACTTCTATAACAAAAAGCTGGCTTCCCCTGGCTGTGTGTATGGTCTGAGGGTACGACCAAACCATTTCTTCTAATTAGTTTGAAACACTTTTCTTACTCCAAATTAATCATTTTAACTATGCCATCAACATCTGTGTCAGAACTTCAATCAAACCTCTTTCCTTAATGGTCTCCTCTCTGGCCATGGATTGTTAGCCTGTCCCTTAAAATGTCAGACCCACGCATAAGTCTGATGATATGCATTTTCAAGGAGACAACTGACTAAGTTGCATTAGAGCATGCGGAGCTTTACATTTGGATGAGAAAACCACATGCAAGTCAAGTAAAACACACAGATGAAAAGAGCTGTCTCCTATGAAAGGGATTCCTATGGAGGGAGGCATTTGATGTCTTTCAGAGGAATCCCCATAAAAGCAATAGGAGAAATCCAGGTTTTAGGGAAAGCATAACTGAAGGCCAAAAAGCTAGACAGAAAGAGCCTTCTCTCAAAAATGTTAGACTATAAGACTTCCTGTTGCCAGACATTCCTCACTCAAGAAAATTTAAATCTATAGCATTTCTGCGACAGAGTAGATAAAACCGTGCGTTTTCACGAGACGATTTATTCATCCTCGGTCTTTCTGTTCCTCTCAAAAGGAAAATTATAGACAAGACTGTCAGGTAGAATTCACTGGACAAAGCATGCAAATTGCAGCCCATTCGTTCATGAGATCATTTAAAATAATAAAGGAAGTCCAGATGAATGAGGAGACCCCAGGCAATAGCTCACTTCTACCATAACTAACAAGTTGGCCTTGAAGGAGAATAGTACAGCCGTAATTTAACTTCAGGGTCTTTAACAAGACAAATATTGCTGCCATCACACTTGGCTAAGTGGTGTTTGCAGGATGGTTGAAATTCGACATTTGATAATTAACCATCTTAGTGCCCTTTGAGAAAAGACTTGTTGGAGTTGAAACTCCCGAAGAAAAATCTGCAGGTGCTGAGCCAGGACTTCAGAGACAGCAGCCACTGAGGGTGTCTGCGTTTTCTGGAGAAGTCCTTTAAGGAGAGATTGCAAAATAATCTATTGTATTCATTTCCTCTGTGATTAAATGTTGACGAATTTAAATTAGCCTTTTTTGGGGAGGAGAAAAAGGGAAACACATGCATGAAAATTGTTGGCTAAAGTGACTTCCAGAGAAGCAACAATCACCATCGCAATTTCCACACCCTGTGGTTTAGGTGCCAAATACAGGCAGCATATACAAAAGAGAAATGTTACCTTTCTAATGGGTAGCCTGGTCGCACATAATAGCTAATTGATTTTGGACTGCATTTAAGACATTAGCCTCAACAAAGGGAATACCATTTATAGACACAATAGTCCTTATGAAACTAAAAATAGTAGCTATGATTGGGAACTTGCTCTCTACCAGCAGTTCCCAAAAGGAGTCTCAGAATTGCTGAACTGAAACAGAACCAAGGACAATTTCAGTTTGCCCCGCTTAGTTAAGGGAAATCTAAGTTTTTAGGAGAAAGTGTCTGTTATATTTTCTAGGAATCAAACAATTGCTATTGTGTGATAAAGCGCTACAGACCACAGTGTGTTGTGATAGTATGCAAAGCTATTTAGCACTCCATGGGGCCTAGCACAGTACCTGGTTCCCAGCATGCCTTCAAAAATAATGGATGGTAAAAATGAAAAGAAAACACTTCCATTTACAAATATGAGGGCATTTGGTTTCTTCGCTCTAATGGAAGGAAGGAACAAAGAACAAATGAAAGAGAGGGAAGGAGGAAAGAAGGGAAAGAGGAAGGACAAAAGGAAGAGGCAGAGGAAAAGAGGACGGAAGAAAGAAAACGTGATTACTTCTGTCTGAGATCAGTACTGGCAGTAACAGATTTGGATAGGAAGAGACCTGGGTTCACCTTCCAGCTTTTCCACCCATCATTGCGTGACCTTGGGCAAGTACGTTTAACTGCACACTCCCCATGCCCTTGTCTGTGAAGTGGGGGCATAGCTTATGTATGGTTGCAGTACTGTTCTGAGTAAGTGCATCATTGTAGTAAACAACAAAAACACTGGAGACAAAAGGACCTGTGTGCAGGCCCGTTCCGCTAGGTATTATAGTAAAGGAGGGAATGGAAAGGATGGTCTCACTTAAAATCTAGGCTCTGGCACTTACCAGCTGTGACCTAAGGATCCGAGGTGGGAGAAAAGTTAAATTTATACCCCTATAACTGATTCTTTGTTTTGTGAAAGAACCATTAAAAATAGAGGTGTTTTTGAGGAACAATGAGTTAGCACCAGCCTTCTCTGCTGCTTTCAATTCACCAACATCCCTACCAAGAGGTAAATGATATTCCAATGGGGGAGAAAAAAAAAATCAGCATCCGTTTTTGAAGGGAGGAAAGCTTTTTCTCTGACTTGATACAGTGTACAAAAGAAAAATTCTTTCATAAAAAAGAGGAAAATACTAGTTATCCACTTAAGAGAAACTATAAAATATTAGAGAGGTACAAGAAACTTTCGTGTACTAAATTTATTTTATAAGTTCCTAAACTCACTCACTGAGACTACAACACTGAAGATTTTAAATTGCATTGTTCTTCTTTGCCAATGAACGTGGTTTATTTAAGCTTAGCAACATTTATCAGTATTCCTGTGACTAGACTTCAGCAGGAAACATATGGTTTCTGTAGAAAATTGACTACATTTTAGGAGAAAAATAAGCCTCAAAACACATCTTTTATGTTCATTTCCAAAAGACAGTTCGGTCAGACCAAAATCATAACCTCTATCGGACTCACTGCATATTCGTAAGTTGTGTTTAAGTGTTACTTGACCAGATAAAAAAAATATGGATGCAAGCATACGAATGAATCTAGTTACATCTACAGATGCAAACTTTTCACCATTTCAGAAATTGTTCTCCTGAATAGCAACTACATGAGAAACCAGTTGCACTAAAATTCTTCCCTAACAGCCCAGCTTTTAAAATAGCGTAAACATGTAATACTTAACATTCATCTGATTAAAATCTCAAGTCTCCACTTTAACACAAGCCAGTAAATCAACTTTTCCACAAGTCAATTAGCCCAACAAAACTTTTTACTGAGTTTCCAACACTTTCTTTACCTTACAAACTCAGGCTTCTTATATTAGAAATTTACAGTGAGAAGGAGCTTGTGGGGGGATCTCCAACTGTTCCTCAAATGCATAAACTATTTCTACAGTGTGTAAAAAGTGCCTGATTGAGTCACAATTTGCAATTTTTTTTGTTTGTTTATTTTTAGGAGAGAGAGAGCAAGTGAGCTGGGAAGAGGCAGAGAGAGAGAGACCCAAGCACTCTCCACGCCCAGCATGGACAGAGCCCTTTGTGAGCCTCAATCCCACGACCCTTGGATCATGACCTGAGCCGAAATCAAGAGTCAAACACTTAACCGTCTGAGCAACCCAGGTGCCCCTACAATTTACAAATTTTAACATACACTTACCTACGCAGTTGGCCAAAATAAGAGTAGAATGTAAGGTTCAAGGTTATCATATTTTTGACAACTATGGAAATAAATTCCTCACACATTTGGTTATATCTCAGGCATATAGCTCATCAATCCATTGTGTTTTTGTGATATAAATCTTAAGTTAGCTATTGATTGCACGGTGATTGTTAAAGATATACTTTCAAAAATACTTTTTTTCAATGATTTCTAATTTTCAATACTTTATACGAATAGGAATGAAACTGAAGCACAGACTAACAACAATGGATAAGGCACAAGTAAGTGAATTTTTCTTTGCACATTCCAAATCCAAAAATAAATCTAAAAATATACTAACACCAATAAAAGATTCACCATTTTCTATCCATTGGAAATTGCTTACAAAGTTGATTTTACAATGGTCAGCTTCTCACTATACCTGTGAGTGGTAGGGAGAACTAGGTCTCAAATCCCCTAAGTCATGGGGATAAGCCACTAAGTCAGCTGGCAAAGAAGCCAAGCATCTATTTTCTGTTCACATTTGAAGCCTCCATTCTTGAAAATGACTCAGAATTCAGCACAGTCTCTTCTCATTTTATTACTGTGAAAATGTATCTCTCTATCACACCAGAAATTATTATTACTTTAAAGTTCTTAAGAATCACCAGCTACCCTAACTGTAATCCCAAGAATTCTATCTAACCAAACACATGGTATTTTATGAAGGTTAAACAAGACGGTTGAAGTTACAGAGAAATGAGGTGGGGGGACAGAAATATCTCTTTGGTTTTAATCCAATTAAATGAAATTCAGTTAGCTGTTTTTGTCATGGTCCCTACAATGAAGAGCTGAGTTCTACTTTAGTTTACTTCCTTGTTTGAGGGTAGTAATTATTTTAGATGGTGGGAGTTGAAAAAACACTAATTGTATACACATTAAATAGGTAGAGACTTATACAGAATTATAAACTACTTAAGATGGATGTATTCTGCTACTTACTTAAGGGTAGTAACAGGAGGGGGAGGCAAGTAGAGCTTTCATCGTCTAGGGCCATAACAAAGCTAGGGTCATGTTTGCAACATTCTAGTCTCTGACGGATTCCTGAAGAACTGAGCAAGCTCGGGCAAGTCACTTCACCTCCTTGAACTTGGCCAACCTGGGCATTTATTGCATGGCTTACTAAATATAAAAGAGGAGGGACTTAAAGGGATAATAGAATAGAAACACTTAGAAAACTTCAAAATGTTTTACTTGGGATGGTAGGGTGGTATGGAAAAGAGTATGTATTTTAGAATCAATACAGACCTTCATTCAAACACTCCAATGAGTGAAAATGGGCAACATAACAATTTCATGGAATCTCTTTCTTTGAAAAAATGTTAATAATAGCTACTTTAAAGAGCTGTTGAAAAGCAAATGAGAGAACATATGAAACATTTTCATTCTCTGGTATTTCTTTTATGAAATTACTAGTTCTAAACTTAATGACTTATATCAAAAGTGAAATATTTCACTGCTTATTTATTTACTTTAAACATGCCTGTGTACAAAAGCACTATCATTCTGTCTGTTTGTTTATTTATTTTCCCCTAATGAGCCAAAGGATTATTGCTAGTGGTGACCTCTTCTATTCACTGCAAGAGTAGCAGGGCACTTATGACAATGATATCTCACAGGTGGCAAAATAATAAAACATAGAAGAATATGATCAAATAAAAACAAGAATATGATTTAAAAACATCAAATAAGGATAGCTTTTCATCTATTCAAAAATGATTCATCTTACTCTATTTTGTCGAAAAGACATCAATAATACAAGATGATCAAAAACACAAAATGTACTTCATTTGCTATTATTTCTGTTATGCCACTTAAAACACTGATACAATTATCTCACTAAGGAAAACAAAAACAAAAAAAAAAACAAAGCACATAAAGGAAATGGGAGATAGTTGACATGTCCTAAAAAGTAGAGTTGGTTTTAGGAGATTTTGTGATAAGATCAGCTTTGTCTCAATATGATAGATTCAGGCAAAAGGTATGCCTTTCTTCCTAAAACATTGACTTTTGAGCAGAAGAAAAGAATTGGCATTTTGCCAAATCTCACTAGTACAAACTTAGGAGTTAATGTCAGAAAGAATGAATACAAAGAAGAGTCAGATTTTGAGACACATTCAACTTTCAATTTCTTTGGCCAAGAGAGAAGGTATTTCTTCCATTCTCAAAATTGCCTTTTAAATCAAGAGAGAATTGGAATACGTGATGTTGAAAAATCTCATTCTGTCATAAGACAGCACTCCAGTGGTGAGGCACAGTAGTCAAAAAAAAAAGGGGGGGGCATATTTTGGAAAAATTAGTAAGGGGAAGGCAGCCTTCATGGGCTTGAGGCTTATGCATGAGGCTCCTTACTTATAAAAGATGCCCCCTTTGGTTGCACTGTCTGCTTCTGCCATCTAGAAATTCTTAGCAATTTCTTTTTTTATTAAGTTTCTTTATTTATTTTGAGAGAGACAGTGTGAGTAGGTGAGGGGCAGAGAGAGAGAAAGAGAAAGAATCCAGAGCAGTCCCCGTGCTGTCAGCACAGAGCCCAATGCAGGGCTCAAGCCCACAAAACTGTGAAATCACGACCTGAGCTGAAATGAAGAGTCAGACGCTCAACCGACTGAGCCACTCAGGTGCCCCTAGAAATTCTTAGCAATTTCTGGACAAGAGGTCTTACATCATCATTTTGCACTGCACCCTTGAAATTATGTAACCAGTCCTGGGGGAAGACAGATAAACTCTGTGAAATCTGTTCCTACATGCGGTTGATGTTCCTCTAAGGATGAGGCCCATCACGTGGAGAAACACTGCTTTGACAGAAGAAATCTGTCAGTAAAGACGTGTCCTCAGCAAAGATGCAAGATAACGTCTATGTCCAGCCCTGTCTCATCTCTCTGCACCATCTCGTGCCTCAGCGGTCATCTTCTTAGGTGCTCTTACTTTCCTCTTCCCAGCAAGCCACAAAATGAGTGTCTCACCCTCCCTCCCACTCAGCATAATGTGAAATCAGAGCTCTGTACTATTCTGTGATTCTAAGTCAATAGTTCATACTTTCTCAAGGCATTTCTGCTTTAGGTCTTCCTCTAATTTATTCATTTCTCCCCCTCACTGTAAAAGGAATTTTTGGCATCTATGATTTGTCAGGAACATATTATTTTAGATAGAGGCTTTTTCTAGAATTCTTGGAACTATAGCTGGGAGGCAATTGTTTATTTAATACCATTGCTGCCCCCCCAACCACCACCACCACAGTAGAAAGATGTGCCTTTCCTGACATTATCCTGTTCTTTTTAAAAAAGTGCTAAGGTTTACTTAAGGCCAATCTATTGCGTGGTGAGGCTAAGAGTTAAATAACAGCCATGAAGCTCCCCTCTCCCATTGCTTAATAATCATGATTAACGGCTCTGCAACATAGCGTTCTCCAGCCATTTTTGGGCAACCAAAGATCAGAAACGCAGATCAGAAATTCTGCATCTGTGACGACCTGCAGCCACTTCCAGGCACTCACATCACACAGGAAACACTGACAAAGACAACAAGTGATCTCTTATTAGGCATACTCCAAAGCCCTTGCCCCCAAGATTTTTCCATTTGCAAATGTCATTTGTCTTAGTCTTTCTTCAGCCAGACAAGGATAATGACGTGAATTTAGTGTTGGTGAAAAGGGAATTCAGGTCTAGAGCTTGAGGAACGAGGCCCCCCTACTTATCTCTGGAAGAATTATGGCAGGGGCTATGAAAGCAGGCTCCCCCAACTAACTCATCCTGTTCCACACTCCTGCCCAGGAGGGATCATAGGCAGGGAGAGAACAACCAGAGTGAAAGGATGGAGGAGGCTTCCAACCTCCAATGGCTGACCTCTCAGTGGGGCGTGCCAGCAAAGATGCCAATTAGTAGTAAGTGTGGCAGAGACAAGCAGGGGAGGCAAGCATTCGAAATTAAGCAAGGAAAACACTGAGAGTCATATCTAAATTGATAATGTTAGGCTGCTGATCCACAAAGAGGTGACAAAGTCGGCTGTGAACTACACTGGAAGTGTAGACTAATGGCTGATACAGTGGTTATTTAATGACTATATATTTAAAGTGCATTAAGTATGCAAAAACAAAAATCTAAGCTATCTATGTAATAAGGGAAGAAGGAAGAATACCAGGCAAGCAGGCTGCTGTATCTTGTAATAGTATATTCTACATAAAGAAACCAACAAGTTATTATTTTATTTTATTTTATTTTATTTTTATTTTATTTTATTTTTATTTTATTTTATATATAGAGAGAAAGAGAGCGAGAACACAAGTGGAGGAGGGACACAGGGAGAGAGGGAGAGAGAGACTCTCAAGCAGGCTCCAAATCCAGTACAGAGCCCAACATGGGGCTCAATCTCATGAACCGCGAGATTATGACCTGAGCCAAAATCAAGAGTTGAACACTCAAGAAACCAGCGACTTTTTTTTTAATGTTTATTTTTGAGAGGCGGGGTGGGGGAGAGACAGAGAGAGACAGTGTGAGTGAAGGAGGGACAGAGAGAGAGGGAGACACAGAATCGGAAGCAGGCTCCGGAAGCTGACACACGTCAGCTCTGACCTGTCAGCACAGAGCCCGACACAGGACTCGAACTCACACACTGTGAGATCATGACCCGAGAGGAAGTCGGAGCTTAACCAACTGAGCCACACAGGTGCCCCAAGAAACCAGCACCTTTTAAATATTAGTGTACGTCAGAATTAGCTGGAGAGCTTTGAAAACGCAGGTTGCTAGGCCTCACTGACGGTTTCTGATTCCCTAGGTATGAGAAAGAGTCTGAGAATTTGCTTCTCTCACGCATTCCCAGATAATGCTGAAGTGACCAGTCTGGAGACTTCACCTTAAGAACCACTACTCTAAACCTTTCTAGAAGAGACTCTTCTCCAGTTTACCGAGGCTGCAGTGTTCGACTGCCAATTACTCTTTTTTTGTGCCTCACGTGGTGCCAGTCTGTAAAATATGAAAAATTTTGTTTGCTTTTCTAAAATTCACAGATGAAGCATAAAATACATTCTAAGACTCATTTACGATATTTAAGATGCTGGGTTGAGATTCTGTATTTTAGCTGGCATATAGAAATGAATGGAAACCAAAGATAAAATAGAGGTAAAGCTTGTTCAAAAAGCTTCCAGAGGGCCAATCACTAGGCAGATATAAGGTGGAAGGACCTTAGGTTTTGACCTATAGGTTTTGTTCCCAGCTCCTTCCACCTTTAAGTGGCCCTAGGGCTTGAGCCGATTACCGAATACTGGGGGGCCTCGCTTTTCTCATCTCAAAAATGGGGAGGCCAAAATACAAGACCTAAGTTCCTTCCACATGTACCATTCTAAAGTAGGTCATCGGGCAGACCGTGGAGCTGTCTGTCTTTCAAATAGCTAGTTCTTTCCTAAAGGGACTGATCAGGTACTATTTTGTATCATAAATGTAATTTAGAAAAGATCCACCTTGCAAAATATGCCCCTTGACTATGATCCTGGAAACACAAAGCACTGTTAGAGACACGAGGTATTGTGAGGTTGCTTTGTGTTTGTGCCTTAGATTTACAAGGTGGTTTTACCATTACATCAGCACTTGGTTCTGTGCAGCTGCATACAGCATCAGAACACACACACAAATCTAAAACACAATGTTCTCTAGCATATTCCTAAGGACTATAGATCACTTGGGCCACACAAGTGACCATTTCCCTAATAGGAAAAATAGTTTTGATCAGCTGGGAGACTGTTTCCACCTATTTTTTATCCGCTATTCCTAGGATAATATGCTAGACGGCCGTTAATACTGTGATAACGTCTTCATTAATATATAAACACCTCTGTAAATGTCTAGCAACTTTACAATTTTAAGAATGTAACAATAAAATTATAGCAGTTTTCAAAAACACAATTTCAGGTCTTCTAAAACTCTATGCTTTAAAACAGCAAATAGTGTTAGAAGGCTAGGAAAAGGAAGAAGGTACACAGGATCTTAGCTTAATTTTTGTCTAATTATTTAACTATAGATTTGGCCAAAAAGATCAAGATTGTGCTGCCTTTTCCTCTGCTAAGAGTGAACACACACAGAGGCCAAGTAGATACTTCCAGGCCTGGGTTGCGGTATCTTTGCTAGTATTTATCAGCCAGTTCACCTTCTGCAATTTGCTAAACTTTCTGAGCTTCAGTTTTCCCAGCATACAGTGACTTATAACTTCTTTATAGGACTAAATGGGAAGATGCATATAAAGTTACTCCCGTGATGCCCAACAGTTGGGCAGTTGTTGTTTAGTAAGTTATAGGAGTGGTTATACTTCTTAGAAGGGCTCAGCTCTTCCTAGAAGGCAGTCCTCCGGTCTAGGACTAAAGTCCTTGCCATCCAGGCCTGGTTGCACTTCAGGCTGTGAACATGACCTCACAGGCTGGCTGTGTGTTTCTTCCCATAAAACTGCATGAGCAAAATCAGCATTGACGTGTGTCAGCAGACCTTGATTGCCCACTTCATTTGGATTTTTGTATTTGAGTTTGACGTGAAGGTTGATTTTTGAAAAGAGTGGTGCCTTGCTAACAGACACAAGTGCTATATTACATTTTGGATCCGAAAGCATCCTTCAGCAAAACAGGCTGTACATGCACACAAAAGTATATCGACCCTTAAGCCTGAGAAAATTAACAGAAAGCTTGTTTCAAACTGTGCTTACTGCACCAAACATGAAGAAACTGTCAAAATATTTTTTCTTCCTTGTTTGAGCACTATTTTTAGATGGTTTTTGAATAGAGAACACATATTTGTTAAAGACGCCGAATTCATTCCAGATGAAGGCTTCGCTATGAAGTTACGGGATGCAAAAGATCTGGTTTTCCTTTGTTAAGAAAAACCAGAAAGGCTGATCAGCTGAAAAATCAAGGTTAGCCAAGCCCAGGCCTAAGAACCTCCATGAATATTTTATAATAATTTTAATACATTTTGAACAGAGCTCCCTTCAAAAATAACACAGAATAAAAAACAAAATCAAAAGGGCAGGCAAGAGGAGGCAAGGAGGAAGGGAGGGAGGAGTTGAAAGGAATGAGGGGAGGGAGAGAGGGAGAGGGGGAGAGAGGGGGTGAGGAAGAGAGGGGAGAAGGAAGGGAGGAAGGAGCAGAGAGAGAGCAGAGAGGAGGACGCAGGGAGAAAGGGAGAGGGGGGAGGGGAGGAGGGAGACGGAGAAGTCTTCACAAATTTCACGAATGTACTTTTGGTCTCTTTTGACTCTATTTAAAGCCTTCCCCCAGGAAAATGCACCTCCCTGTGGAGCTCTGAGTTGGGTAGCTGCATGGCTCTGCCTTTGGAATGCTCACACTTCAGACGTGACAGACGCTGTACAATGAATGGGCAGTCCCAGAGTTACGAGTTTCTCCCACATACCAAATACATTAAGTAGCAGTGGAGTGCTTGGAAGAAGTTTGGCACGGGGCCACTCTGTAACAGGAACTTGCTTGGCAAAGAGCGGCTTTAAGCACATTTGCTGTGTGCATATTTCTAGCAATTTCTCTCCCTTCTAGCCCCTTGAAACTGACATGGGTGGGCCAGTTTTTTTGAGGATGTCCACCGCTGAACAAAATGCAAAAGCCAGACCTTCTCGAATTTGCTACACGGGCTCCCTCCACAATACCTGCTAACTGATTCTCCCCCTGCTCGGGCCAACATGCATTATATGGGTACATACCACATGCGATTCTCCTGTGTGGTAAGCCGAGCCTTAAAACGTCATATTAGTAAGCATTATCATTGGAGGTTAAATCAAAATATGATTGCCAAAAGGAGGTAACCCTATTCTGCTCTATCACAAAAACTGGCAAAATCAGATAGGTGAGGCTTTTGTGGGAAGAATGCAAGCATCTACAACCCTGATCGAGTAGTCTAATTGTAGCAGTTAACCATTAAAAAAAAAAATGTCAAACATAACTGAGAAGCAGACTTATTTTCCAGTTTATTAA
Organism: Herpailurus yagouaroundi; assembly: GCF_014898765.1. NCBI lineage: Eukaryota > Metazoa > Chordata > Mammalia > Carnivora > Felidae > Herpailurus > Herpailurus yagouaroundi. Next base: position 13,581,420 of record NW_024412400.1, read on the forward strand.
CAGCAAGAAAAGGCAGACCTATAGTCAGGAGGATAATGCTTGCTATTAAAACGTAACTGATGAATGTTACAAAAAGAAAGAGTATTTGTCATGAAACAATGCTTCCATTGTAAAACAATTCCAACCTATGCATGAAAGATTCCAAAAGCTAGTACAGCATTCAATTTGATACTGGAGTTTTATCATATTATTTCATGCGAAGAAGAATTATATACTCAATCTGTCTGACAGCCTTGCATATAAAGAACAGTTTCTGCATGACAAACGCGGTGAGCTTATTAAGTTACCAATATACTGCCAAGCCATATTGTCTCAGCGACAGCAGACCCAAAATATTTTCAAATGATTGTTTAAAAGGGCAATGCGGGAAAAGCTCGAACAACCACATGTTCCGACTTTAATAAGAGTCACAATTGCAGGAACATTTACCTTATATCTAATTAGAACAAATCATCCCTAAGCCTCATTTAGCCCATATTTAGTCTGTCACAGACTTTTATTTTTTGAGATAGCTGGAAATATTAGTTTTTGATTTATCATCCACTGCCTCACAGCTGCAAAAAACAAAAACAAAAACAAAAACAAAAACAAAACAAAACAAAAAACAGAACCAATAACAAAAACAAAAGCAAAACACTATTAAAGTGGATATAAAAAACAGGCTGCTCTTTCTTTCTTAAAAATACACAGACATGAGAGTCGTCACAAACTTTCTCATATGACGGATAAAAAAAACTGTTAAATAATGCAAAAGATGACTTTAAGAAAATATTTAATCAAAATTAGGAACAGAAAGCAATCCAAGCAGACCAGCCTCCAGATTTTCTCATGTGAGCTTGAAGACATCATTACTTTCAATCTCGGAATGAATGAAAGCCACTAAATTATATTTGCATTGCAAACAGGAATTGTGAAAAGCCTGGATAATAATTATCCTAACAAAAACAAAAGGATGGGACAACAGGGACTCTACTATTAGTATTAGTAATGAGGACACTGTGAAGGAACACTTACTAGGTGTCCTGTCCTATGTATTTGTATGCTATGCCCGGACTATGGACTTAGGCATTTTCAATATAATTGTTCTTATTTTCATTCTCACAATAACTCTCTAATATAGTCCCATTGCACAAATGAGAATAATGCACAGAAGTGCACAATTTGCTCAAGGTCATGGGGCTTGTAGATACAGATCCGGGTCTCTCTGATTACAGAAGCACTGAGCTCTTCGCTGCTCTTTTGCCGTATTTCCCAGCTCCACTGGATAAAGGGAAGTTTTCCTCATGTAAAGGAAAACTAAATAGGGTTGTCAGACTACCCTATGAAGAGCTGTCAGTTATATCAAAGATCATAGCCTAATCACACTAAAATAACAAAGATTACTTTGCTTCTCTGTTCTTATTCAACAGCTATGTGAGGGACACTGGACTTAGTCACGAGAATCACTCTTTGTTGAAGATTTTAAGATTCACCCACCCCATTTGCCAGGGAAATTGCAAACAGAGGACAGGGACTATCGGTCAACTGCTTTAAGTGTAGCTTCATTACAAATTTAACAGTTAAATTTTCCAGTAGATTGAAAGTAGTTTTGTTCTGTTTTGATTGCCCTCCTTGTGTTGAGAAAGAATGAGTGCATGTAACAGAATTTTTTTTAATGAATCTTTTCTATGTCGCCCTCTGACTTCTTTAAGTCACTTACCCCCAATGAATATTACATGTGCTGACACTGTGTTCTATTGTCACTGCTTCTTAATTGGGTAGAAAACCTTAAATGAGTCCTAGATGTCAATGGCCCCTGACTATCTCACCTTCGGGCGAAAGAATAAAGGAAATGATCTACCAGGTAGTGTCATTCCACGAAAGGGACAGACAACCGATTTAGAGATACACCGTCTTACACTTTTAGAGTTTGCCAAGGCTGTTGCCTTCATCTCTCTCAGATATAAAAGTAGTATATGCAAATATTACTGTACATATAGATTAAAAAGTTTTTAATGTGTTTATTTATATTTGAGAGAGACAGAGTGTGAGTGAGGGAGGGGCAGAGAGAAAGAGAGGGAGACACAGAATCTGAAGCAGGTTCCAGGCTCTGAGCTGGCAGCAAAGAGCTGATGCGGGGCTCGAACTCACAGAGTTGTGAGATCATGACCTGAGCCGAAGTCAGATGCTCAACAGACCAAGCCACCCAGGCACCCCTGCTATACATATAGATTATATACTCACACACATATACAAATTTAAGAGGATAACAAACTGAAAAATAAAATACACGGTGGGGTACCTGGGTGGCTCACTTGGCTAAGCATCTGTCTCTTGATTTTGGCTCAGGTCATGATCTCACAGTTAGTGAGTTCAAGTCCCGCATGGGGCTCTACACTGACAGCACTGAGATTGCTTGGAATTCTCTCCCTCCCTCTCTTTCTGCCCCTTCACTGCTTGCCCTTTCTCTCTCTCTCTCTCTCAAATAAATAAATATTAAAGAAAATATTTTTTTTTAAAAAGTACTGCTCATTTGGTAAAAGGTTAGGGTCTCCTGTTACTGAAATGTTTTGATATTTATTTACTGTTATAAAAATTTTCTATATTTTAGAGAGGAGCTAAGAAATTAATAACAAGCAAAAGCATATGCTAGTCTATCAGGGTATGACATCATCTTAGAACAATGTCATTACTTAATTATACTTGGAATTCTCATTTCAAAGTCAGCCTGCTAATGATTGCAGGAACATGCAACATACATACAACTTCCCGATTTATTTTTCAGTGTTATCAATTATGTATGTGGAAAATAGGTGTTTGTACTCACAAAAAATAAGGTACCATATTTGTCTGATCCTTGTTTTCTTTATTCACTATTAATTGGAAAAAAATTATGGAGCACTAACTGTATGCAAGGCATATGTACACAGAGTGTAACTGGATGTTTCAGATATTCATTTAAAGCATTTAGAATGGAAGAAGACATGGACACCACAATGAGTATGTTCTTCTAATTTCAGTAATAGCTTCTGGGACATTCATGACCACACTCATGACCAGGCAAGCTGTCCTTGGTGCCCCTAAGGCTAATTCAACATTACATTCAGGTCAGCTTTCATTCTTAGGAAGATATTCACTTCTAAGATAAAATCAGTTACTCAGTTAATATTCCCAAAGTATTTGAGAGACACATACCCACAAAAGACGAGAAAATATGTTCCATTTGTGGATAAAGACCCAGGGGAAAAAGCAAAAGGAGTTGAGAGGGTGATCATGACTCGTTCTTGTTTTATCCCCAAACGCATCGCTTTCTTTCTACTCTGCCACTGGTCCATGATTATTCTGACATTCTGGTCAGTTACTGGCTTGGGGATATAAATTTTATTGGGCTTACAAGAGATAAATCAGTATTTCAGGAACTGAGTTGAATAAACTGAAAAAGAAAAGTGGCTAATCAAAGCAAACTGACCATAAGTACTCCACCACAAACATAGATGTACTTAAGTCCTTTTATCAGGAGGCAGCAAGCCTGGGGCTTGCTTAGACAGCTCTGGAGAAGAAGACACCATGCAAGTGGCTTGTCAGGGGTTCTGATAACCAGGTCATACCCAAAGAATTCACAGTCTACTTGGAGAGACAGATTCTGTAATTGGAGCAAGAACACAATACCGAGCCTGTGTTCTAATGAACAATAAGCTGATTCCAGAAGAAACACAAAAGTGACGTAGCACTTGAGGAAAACACGACAGATAGATTAGATAGATAGGCAGATAGATAGGTAGGTAGATAGATAGATAGGTAGGTAGGTAGGTAGGTAGGTAGGTAGGTAGGTAGATAGGAGCCACTTGGGGTTTGACTACCCAAAGTAAGCTTTGTGATTTCAGAAAACTCAAAGCAATATTATGGAAAAGCCCCTTTCAGTCTTGGAACAAAACTTAGGTTTATCACAAGAAAAGCATCTAATGGACATTTAACCACATGAGGCTGAGGAGTCTGACTACCACATTCTGGGTAGGTCACAGAAGAAGGACTGATGCCTTGAGTCTGATTCCTTACAAGCCAAGTCCAAGATGAGGATGGGCAAGATATATCAAAGTGCTCCCAGGATAAACTGATAAGGGCTTGGGGGTGGGGGCATAACAGGGAAGGGGGAAAGGCCAAGCAAGAATACTTTTTCTAGTGAAGCACTAAGGAGGTAGCTTCAGTTTGATCCCACCGGGGAACTACAGACTGCAAGACGCATGTTTAAGTTCATCTCAACCTAAAGCCAAAGAGCTGGGCTTTCAACACACATCAGAGAAGACATGAACTCCTAGGCACCTCAGCTCTCCCACTGCCCAAAAGCAATCTTCTGAAGAGAGTCCCAAGTTCTGGCCAGCACAAGCAAAGCATCTAGAGACTGGGTAATGGGTGCTCAGGAATGGTAAAAGGAAGTCAAGGAGATATGGGCACAGTGCCAACAATGCGTAGTGCACAGACCGATGAAAAATGGGTGAGGATGCTCCTTATCCAATCAGCATGCCCAGTTTTCTTCCGGGTCAACTCCTGGACCACGGCCTCCTAGGCCAGATCCATCCAACACCCTTGTTGCAACAGTAGTGAAAACATGCCAAGATAGCCCCCGGATCATTGCATTAATCTAAAATGTTACAATTAGAGCACGTAGGAAGAGATTCTTCTATTGGCTGTGAAATTCATATGTCTGCAAAGCAATTTCATCCCAGTGGCACAAGCAATTCAATCACCACCCCGGTGCTGCAGATTTAATAGCTTAATTTTCTATGGACTGACAACGTCCATCCTAACAAGCCCCTTGCGGAATGCCTCAGGACAAGGCTGAACAACACATCATTTGGTGCTGTGCGCTTACATAATTATTCCTCCTCCAGAAGCGTTTCACAGGGTGGGCAGGGGAGAATGAGTTAGCAGGGGAAACTTAGGCGCTGCTTCAATATTTAGAGAACATAAGGTATTATTATAGGATTAATAAGCAAGGCTAGTTCAGCAATAGGGAAGGCTGCCAAGGGAGGCTGTGGAATTGCTATCACTGGAGATAATGAAGGCTGAGAATAGATACCCACCCAGAATGGATTTTATAGACAATAACAATCTATCCCACCATTCTAGAAAAGTGGATGCACTATGTGTTTCACTGTAGATCTCCTTCCAGCCCAAATGATTTCATAAATTAGATAAAGCGGTTTAGTTTAAAATATTACTTATTAAGTATTACTTATTCCAAAGTGTACCCAGCACAAGAGTGGTTGAACGCAGAAGCTATTGAGTGACAAACATAACTGGAATTATAAGCCACACCGGCACCTATAAACAAACGCCCACTCTGAAAACAGGGCAATGAGAAACCAGGAAGGCAGATTTTTACAGTGGAGAAATAGAGACCAAAATACCACATAGTGATAGACTTGAACTTCAGGTATTCCGGGCCTGAATAAGCAACAGTTGTTAAGTGTTGAGTTTGTGCTTTGTTCAAACACTGCCTGACGTCTATGATGTGCAGACTTTTAGCTCTGACTGCCTAGTCTATATTCTGATGATAGTGTCTAGGGACGCCATCGAGGATGATGAATCTCACAAAGATTAGAACAGTTACATAGGGTGAGTTGTTCTAGAAGTTGGAAGAATGACGACATTTTTAAGGTATCCTGTGAATGTGACAAGGGGTTCAATTTTTCCAGATCTAGTCATGGTTTCCTTAGGTCAGAAACAAAATTTTTAAATTTCCATGAGAGTAGAGGACCAACTCATTACTCAGATGCTGTGTCTGTGGTTAATTAGGAATTATGCCTGCTCAGGACATGGCACACTGAAACACTTAATTTTCCTTGAATTAGTGAATTGAGACAATAATAAATCTGCCTAGTCAATACGGTGCAGGGGCCGCTGGACAAGGGCAGGGCACAGGAAAAGAAATTTCTCTAAACCTTGTCCAGTTTGCTATGATGCTATTCTGTGATCCAATTCTGAATACATTATTTCTTCTGGTTTCTTTCTAAGTCTTTTAATAAATCCTCTTGCTGGGGTACAAATTCTTTGGTTTTCACTGTATATACATTGGACACATGTTGACTATAGAATCTGCCATGATTTTTAAATTTTACATTCTGATATTAGAGAAACACCATAAATTACTGGAACCTCTCAAACACCTGGCTGTCCAAATTTTAATTATACATGAGCTCTGGAGAATCGCATATACTTTTGAAAGCCCGTATGCTTACACTCGTATATGGTTCCTGAAGATGTGGGCGTGGCTATGGTCTTGAAACCAGAAAGCACTCTCTTCAAAAACCTAGAGAAATTTTAACTGAATTTAAATGGAAAATATATATAATAGCTTAAGGAATTAGAAACCAAAACCACTTATGTTACCCACATACTGGCAATGAATAATTTACTTTTCAGAATAATGAAATAATATTGATTTGAATTTCAGAAAATTGATAAAATCATGACCTAGTACACATTTAATAAAGATACCCAGAATGCTAAACTATAGGCCAAAATGAGTATTTGTGGATCCGAATAGTCTCACATTTTTCAAAAACATTTATTCAGTTGCTCTTATGTCTAAAACATTATATTAGGAATTGAGGATACAGTAGTGAGTTGAAGACTGTCCTCAGCTGGACAGGCTTTTGTATTGCTGAGAAATGCAGACTAAGCAAATAACCATGTAAAGAAATGTGAATTCACTTGAAATTGTGACAAGGAAGCAATGTCTGAGCACCTTCCCGGAAGGTGGGGAGCTGACCCAGCCAAGGAGATCAGGAAAGGCTTGTATGAAGAAGGGAGGGCTAAAGAGAGATTAGAAAGATAAACAGAAGCTAACAGAGTGAAGAAAGGAGAGAATACTTTTTAGGCCACGAGGCATTAGCTGCCAATACACTTACCTAGAGGCTGGGAAAAGAAAGATACCTTCCAGAGCTCTCAAGTCTTTTAACTATTGCACGGGGCCTGTGGAAAGCAACAGATCAACCCTAATTCTGGGATAAAGAACTGGGTGGTGAGGAAGGGTGGAATTTGAAAGGAATTGCATAATACTAAATGTATTTGTTTTGTTTATCCTCGTGCACTTCCAACAAATAATCACCATTTCATCTTTCCTAAAGACTTTTCATGTCAACCTTCAAAGTCATGCCCACTGTCATATACTCCTGGTTTCAATGGAAAATTTGCTCATTTTCTAAAACTAATGGACAATAGCCAAAGATTTTACAGTATGACTAAACCACTGGAGAGTGCTACATTGCTTGAATGGAGGGGCACTCTGAAAAGAGTTGAAGGGCACTGCTCTGTATGTGGCCATTAGCAAGACATACTGATGTTATAATAGACTAAACCAGAGTAGGTCCCACTAAGTTAGCACACTGCTAAATGATGCCATTTTCTTCTCTTCTTTGATCATGAATAATCATTTATTGATAAAAGAAAAAGGAAAACACCCAACAGCTAAGATGCAGGGACTGATAGTGCATTCTCTCACCCTCTAAAAAGCACTCCAAAGTGATGAATAACAGTTCTTTGGTGCTAATTGGTTCTGTTTCTCTGGAGAACCCTGGCTACTACAGGATGAATTTACCCAGGAGTAACATGATCCAAACTGCCTTGTAGAAAGATAAATTTGGTAGCAATGAGGACGTTAGACCCAGAAGGAAAGCCTGGAATTCAGAGTGACTTCTCAAAACAATACTATAATCCCAGGAGCAGATTATGAGGGATTCATCTACAGCTATGTGCAAAGGTAATAAAGCTTGGATGGAAAGGTAATTCAGGAATAGAATTGTCACACCTCACATCTCGTCACCAAGGTGGCCCAGGAGAACGAATGAAAGCAGACTCCGAGGGTTTCAACAGCACAGAAGAGGAAGGTGATAATACTTTAAGGGCCTAAGAGCTCAGGCAAACTGGTATTGGAGTTTCAATGCCTTAACAAAGGTAAACATTCTACTGAAATATATGAAATTGCCAACAGTCAATGTTTTTTGTTCATCAAAATGAAACTTTTACATGGTTCAAACCATAAGCAACTAATACGTGAGAAGGACACCCATGATTTTGGATAAATTATAGCAGTTGTGTCAATTCTTTGTTCTTTCTTTTTTCTTTTCTTTCTTTCTCTCTTTTTTTTTTTTTAGCACTTAATGGATCAGTGGTTTTCCTTCATTGACTCTGAGTTTGACTTTTGAGGATGATATTATCATATTTAGTTTTTTGCATGGATAATATATTAACATATTTTTAAAATTTAATAAATCTGAAAAGGTACAGCACTGAAATCTTCTCTCACTATTTCTCAGGCCATCCGCCCCCTGACACTCATGAGCAACTTCCTGTGTTTCCTACACAAATTTCTTTGTTTATTTACTAGTTACAATTAAAAAGCAAAAAATAGAAACTTACCACCCCACCACCACCAACCCATTTTTCTCCCCAAAAGGAAATATAAAGTACAAACTGTTCTTCACTTTGCTTCTTTTCACTTGACGTCTTGGAGATATTTCCAGATTAATACATCAAGTGCTTCCAAATTATTTTCTGTAGCTGCACTCTGTTCCGTTATATGGACATGCCATGGTTTATTCAGCATGTCCCCACTGATGGACGTGTGAGTGGTTCACAACCTGCTGTTGCGACCAGCAATGATACAATCCACCGTCACTGGCATGTGTCCTTTCACCTGTGTGCAATTAGATGTGTGGGCTAAACCCCACCCACCCGGCCACCCCCCAAGCTGAGATCCAGTTGTTATAACAGAAAAGAAATGAAAATAGAGGAAAACTCAGAACAGATTCTTAAAACGTGAGAAAGAAAAGAAAAAGAAGGGGATAATGAGAAGAAAGCAGGCGGGCAGACTAGGACAGAGGAAAAGAAGGAAGGAGTGAGAAATGAGGAAAAAGAAGAAAAGAATGAAGAGAGGGAAAACCTCTTGCCCTCTGTGAGACAGTAGAAGGGAAGTGATTAGACCGTAGTGCAGGGGTGGGGGGTGGCTAAAGAGAGGGCACGTGGGAAACTCAGGGAGCTCTACAATGCTGGCAGTACATAACAAGGAAGTGACTCTTCCTGTCCAAACAATCCTATCCACTACAGCAACACAGAAGACAGAAGTTCCGAGGCTAAAAATACAGCAGGCATCTCTGCACAGAGCCCAGGACGTGGCCATTCCAGGTTATTCAGCACGTGAGACACAGAGGGAAGAAGCCACGTGTTTTGAAAAAGAACCAAATGCGGAAAAAGAACCAAATGCGTACAAAGCCCTGGTGCTTGAGGCAAACGTAAACAGTATTAGTCAAAACTGTGCATCATCTATAAATAGTTATAAAGCCTTAACTCTAGGAAGCTCTCAAGAGCAACTGCAAGTTGAAAAGGGACACACATGGGATCCGAGAAGTAAAGAAGAATCCCGACCGGACCAAAATGCTGTGCCTCCCTGTTCGAACACACTGACCGATGGTTCCAACTGGCTCCCACCTGAGGAAGATGAAAGGCTGAAGTCAGTGTTCATGACTTACTTTTAGAAGTGCACTGAAGTCCATCACATAGTAAAATCTATGTTATTCCCACTTCAGCGGGTTTCTTTGCCCTCTTAATCAAGTCCAGAGTTAAAAATTAAAACAAAAATTAAGAAAATAAATCTCTAAGTATTGAGAAGGAGAGTGATTTATCTTGCAGTGAAATTATTTTCACACAGAGTAGGCAAAGCCAAGGAAACGGGCCCCATTTCAGAACCCTGTTTCAACAAGGGAAATGCCTGACTGGGTGTGCTATTTTATTGGCTTTGATAGTGTTTTCCGAAGAAGCCTACAACTGCATACTGCCTGAAAAAGCTCATTTGGTGCCTGAAGTTGTTGCTAGGCTTACATGGAAGTCATGGGGGATATGATCAAAAAAAAAAAAAAAAAAAAAAAAAGGAGTCGGATGATATTGAGAGATGCTAAATAGGTGATTTGTAAACTTTCACGTGGAACTCATCCGTCAAAGAAGGGGCACACACTTCAGAAGAGAAGGGAGGAAGAAAGGAGCCAAGAACACAACAGACACGTTACATATGGCCTCTGACTCTGTTTCTTTCTATCGTTAATTTTACTCCACATGCTGAAGCTAAACGTGCATTTCAAGTCATATAAAGATCAGGATAATACAAGTAATATAGAAGACAAATCTCAGCATTTCCCAACTTCCACTTACTCCAGTCACAAGTTGGCCAAATTACCAACAGTGCTCTGTCTCCAAATTCAAGAGATTAAAGGAAAAATATGACCTGGTGTACGGCTTTCTATTCCCTATGGTAATTGTAGATGATTCTGTTATTGCAAATTCTATTATATTATGTGCTCCTATTACAAAAATCAACTTAGTATGGAAAAAAAGAAACTGAGGTATATTTCTGTTTTTATTTAGAATAAAAATAATTTAGACATAAACCATTCTTCTATTGTCATGATAATCACCAACACACATGAAACATCTGATATCAGGGCAGCACCCCCAAAAATGGAGATTTCACAAGTGACATTCTGTCGGAGCCTCATTCTTTCTTGACTTGCTCTTGACATTAACAGCACCAACTTCTGCTTGGTGCTAAAGGATAAGACTAGAATATGATGTTCTCCATGGTGATGCCAAGTCCAGTTCTTGGCACACTGGATGCACTCAACTAACATCTATTAGGCAAACAGATGACTTCTAGCTAGAAACATCAAAAACACAATCTTCAAACAATGGGCTGCTCCAGAGTTGGAGGTAACCCCACAAATTCTCTACTCTATTCAGCTTATGGCATAGGGGTGCTACTCTATTTAACGTAAGTAGCTAAAGAGCTCACTGCAATCATTTCTAAACCCTCTCTGTGGTTTGGGGTTTAAGTACTTACTAATGCTCACAGAAATTAACTTCAAGGAGCTGTCTACAAATCTTTTGCATATAGTGGCGGTTCCTTATTTATTTCCTGAAATAGAGAAAACGGCATCTGGGACGCGGCCATTGTTTTGTTACACACATGAAAAATTATTAGCATGGCAACTGAATTTATATCAACTGGGTAGTTTAAGAGAATTGCAGTCAAGAACAGCAAGACTAAGATTTTCTGTTCACAAAGTGAACTCCTTAGATTGACCAGATCTATTTGAATGTTAAAGAATGAACTTCTGAAGCATGTCTATGACACATTAAGTGATAAAAGTTCCAGAATATTACACTATTTTAAAGCATTCAAAGTGAGGGTAGCTTAATTAGAATTCACATATTTATATGTAAGTAAAGAAAACTTTATTTAAAAAAAGCAAAGAAATAGAAAACATTTTCAGTAGATTATAAACCTTTTAACTTCTCATATCCTTTGGGCTTTGTTATGGTGTCTAGTTCCTGGTGGAGATACAGTAAATTTTGGTTGACCCATAAAAGGAAGGAGTTACAAAAAAAGGAAAGGAAGAAAAATAGAAAAGAACAGAAAACACTTCACCGAGGGGTATCCTGTAGAGAATTCTATAAAACTCTAACCATAGTGCCTACAGAAATCACTGTTAATTATTTTCCCACTTACTCATCATGTGTTCCTGGGCATTCTTGTCATTAACACCACTATTGGAATCCTTTATAATGTCTAATTTCTAAAAATCAATAAAATGCAAATAAACCAATGTATTAAGCAGTTTTTCTTCTTAATAGGCAAACACTTAGAACCGCTAAGTATTACTGAATAAAGGGGTACAGTGTTTAGAAAAGGAGAGACAAATAATTCGGGCTCCATTGGGTGTAGCCCTAAGCTGAACACCTCTAGCCAGCTTGGTTGTTTTGACCCTCATAACTGTATAAACTGCTTTCATTTTGAGTCATGTAACTGATTATGTGTATTTGTGATGGAGCGCGAGTTAAAAGGCAGGAAGCATATGGAACACTGATGTTGAAATACAATTTGCGTTCATCTTACATAATACATCAAGACTATTCTAGCATTTCATAGTCAATTGTAAGAAGAAAAAAAAATACACGTTGACCTATTTCCAATTAGGTCTTCACTTACAAGGGATAAAAACCTACACATGCCAGCAACATGTAACAACCAGAGAAAGCTCACAACCTGAAATTAACACCTTATCTCAGCACTTAGAAACAACTTCGGAGGGGGGCCTAGGTGGCTCCATTGGTTAAGCATCTGACTCTTGATTTCAGCTCAGGTCATGATCTCACGTGGGATCAAGCCCTAAGTCAGGCTCCGCACTGACAGTGCGAAGCCTGCTTGAGATTTTCTCCCTCCTCTCTGTCTGCCCCTCCCTCTCAAAATAAATAAATAAACACCGACAAAAGAAATAACATACAAAAATTACAGAATTTAGCTACACAAAGCACACTGTAATCTGAAATCTTCTTGTGGTCAAATTATTATTATATTATCATATTTTTCCCACATACAATTCTTACAAAGTTAACTCTGCGGTAAACGGACAGGGTAAATCATTTGTCAAATAGGAAACAGTAATGAATACTACCGTAAATGTTATTTCATTTTCTTACGCACTAGGCAATAATGTAAAAATAATTACTTTTAATTCCTAAGGAAGTTCTAAGGGTTAAATATTTCAGTGCAAAGGACTATTACATAATAAAAGTTTGGGAAACATTTGTCTGGTACAATAAAACTTAATGCAAAGGGACTATCTGGAGGCTTCTTAGGTTGTAAATGAAGGAAAAGCTTTAGGGATTTCTGTCTTCAGATTCCTGCCCCATCATTCGGCATCTGAGTTGGCTAAGTACTTTCAATACTAACTCCATCCATCCCTCCAAATTTCCTGGCACTGCAGGGCAAAAGACTCAAAGCTCAAAGACTTTCCCAAGATCTTAAAAATAAAAACCACTGGAGACAAGATCCATATTCTATCCTTCCTAACTTCAAAGTCTATTCTTTTCAATATGCCACATTCTATTTACCTCACCTTTCTGTGAAAGGATATTTTCATTTGGCATTCCAGTATCTCTCAGTAGCTTTGAAAATAAAAACTGCATTTATTCTAACTCTTAATTCATAACTAAAAACAATATCCTTTCTCCAATGCCTTTCTGGGAAGTCTGATCTGCCTGAATAGCAAAGCCATGGCATTGCTAATAAGCAGCTAACATAAAATAGAAAATCAACCTGCTAGCAAATGCTTCCTTTAAAAATATTTCTCTGTAAGTGAATAAAATTCTCTTTGATTATTATTTCTAGGGATTAAACATCTCCAAGTGATGCATAGTCTATCTGCATTTTTCTCTCTGTGACAGCCTAAATGCCTCCATTTATGCACCTTAGAATGTTTCTAAGAAGGAAGATTATCCAGTTTATTAAACAATGAATGGCTCCTTTCACCTTTGGAAAGAATGTTTTGTTTTGTTTTGTTTTGTTTTGTTTTGTTTTGTTTTGTTTTTTTAATGAAAGTCCCTGAGACCGACTACAAGGAGTTTGGCTTTTAAGAGTTAAAATAAGACCAGGCATTCTGAACCTTTCAGAGAACTCAATTTATAAAATCCTCCTGTTTTGTAGAAACTCTGCCCCTTCTCACCCAATCAACTGTGGTCTCATCTGAAAGGATCCCGGCATCTTGTACAAATGTGATCTAGATACACGACTGGAGGTCTCACGTGAGAAAGCATAATCCCAATCCATGGACGTATAGGAAAGGTCTTGATGAAGTAAGTTTGTTACCTCCTTTTACAGAGGAGAGACTCAAGTTCAGAAAGTCTGGATGACTTGGGTCCAATCTCAAAGACTGTTCTGGTCAGTACCAGGTTTAAAACCCGAGTCTCCAGAATCTCAAAACACATGTGTTTCCCCCCCCCCCCCCCACCATGTGCTTGTCAGAATATCAGTGCAGGAAGTTTAAGAGCACAGGGTTTTGATGGGGAGAGGGTATGTACTGGCTGAGTCATCACATCCTCCACCTCCCTGACAGCATCTCTACCTCTTTTCATACATAACTGAACTAGTATAGATGAAAACAAAGTTGTTCCTAAGAACTAGGCAGGCTGAGCAGGCTCCCAGAACTCAAGAGGGGAAATACAATTGAAATGAGATAAAGAATAAGATATTCTCTTACCGGTAGGTATATGAATTATATTTAGGGAGAAAGCCTGCCTTTACATTGAAGGTCATTTCCCCAACGCCATCAAATGCCCCAAATGAAGGAAGAGTTTTGTGTCTGTATGCCATGGGGTCAGCATGATGCCAGGATGCTCTGGATGGGCCGGGTGAATCCTTCCCTTAACCTACACCACTTAGTTCCATGCTATGGTGTCACATTCTCAGCTTAGCATCTCAACCTTTTGGGATCTGGCCTCTGGTTCTACCCTTAACTTCAACACCTACCACCTACCCCTCAGCTGCCTTCAAGCCATGCTGAAATATTTGTCATTACGCAAAATACCTGGTGATGTTTCACGACTCCTGGACTTTTCACAGGTTACAATGTTCTCATTGCTTCTTTAACTAGTAATCCCGCTTGTTCGTCAAAATTCAGTCTAAATATGGCTTCCTCCAGGGGATTTTCCCTGAATCTGATTTTGATGCCCTTATGCTCTCCCAGCATTCTGTTCATGCTTCTATTATAGCACTGATAAAAATGTAATGTAATCATTGATTTGCATATTTATTACTTACTATAAGCCTCTGGAGGTTTGAGATCTTGTCTCACTCAACTTTGTATCCCTGGCACGTCGCACAAGACCTGGCCCATGGTCCGTGCTCAATAAATGATAAATGTGTGAAGGAATTAATGAAATGCCAAAAGACAGCAGTTACCCCATGACTGCCTACATCGGTTGTGACTTTGGGCAAATCACAAACTCTATCTGATCATCCAAAAGTAATCACTCAGAACTAATTGTTAATCAGTGTCAGGGGACAGCATATTTCATGGAAAAGAGTTCTTGCATTTGATGAGTTAAAACAATGACCACCTTGCACTTTGAGGTCTTTAAAAAAGTAAGACATCAGCCAGTTGATGCATAAGGCCGACCACTTTTTTCTTATGCAATATGTGTCCCTCTCTGTATTACTACTGCTTACAGTATCCGGGGTAGGGTTTTTGGCACCTTCGTGTGACAGCGTTTCAACTTGTAACTCATGTCCAAGTGAACTCAGCTCCTGTATGCCTAGTTCACAAGATTCCTGATCATCTATTTTATAAACCTAAGAAAAAGTTAGCTAAATTAAGCCATGAGGGCTTATTTTAAGATGGGTACTGCAAAAAAGGCAAACTTGTCTTTGAAATATAGTAAAGGTACCAAATTGTTATGACTGTCACAAAGGCCTGATTTTTCCAGTTGGATTCACATGAACAAGAGAAAAAAACAGGAAATTAATACTGAAGGCTTGCTGGACAATAGAAAAGCATTTAACAGGATCCCAAATGGGGTAATTTGATCTGTCCCATTATTATCTTGTATGAACCTACAAATCAGAACAGGAAAAGGAATTCTTGAAAAAAAATTAACTAAGATGAAATTGGATATTGCATTCATCACGGAAATTCAACTATAAAGAGGTTAAAGCTATCCTGTAAACTCCAGATAAAAGGCTCATAACTCATTTCCACTGGAGGGTAATAAGACAAGCTGTTCTTTCCATGAGTGGATGGAACAAGTATAGTCTTGTACGAAGAAAACTAAAGGTGAGTACAACATTCCTCTGCTACCTCTCTGGAAGATGAACTATGTAGTTTAAGTGATGTGACACCACTGTTCCTTGACCTTTTATAGTCAGTAGGGAGAAGGATTTCTTCTCAAATCTTTAGATTGCAAATATGTAATCCCTTTCACATTGTATAATTTGTTCTATTCCTGAATCATCGTGTCTAGTTACCTTTATTTTCATGTGTCTGTGTGTGGGGGGGGGGTGGGGGGAGGGAGTGTATTCTAGATATTTACTGATTCTTGTCTCTTCTTTGTAATTGACAATAGTTTGTATATGTTTTGGCCCTATGGCTTCTGAATGGTTGCAAATTCATTATGCATCTCTTAGCCTATCATGCCAAGGATAAAATGAGTGGGATTTTCAACTATAGATGATTCACAGCTCTTAGGTTCAGATAAAGCCTAAAACCAGAGAAAGAGACTGAATAAAACTCATCATGCTACTACAGATCTACTAAAGAGATTCAGGAAACACAATGAAATATAAGGGTAAAACAATTTACAGATTTCCTTCACCAGATTGTGCTTGCTTTCAGAATACATCATTGTTCAGAGCTATGATAGCTTAGTTTGGGGGGCCAAAAGCAAATTAGCAACTCAGATAAACCTTTTTATTTGAAAGATTTTTTTAAAGTTTATTTATTTACCTTTGAGAGAGAGAGTGCACATGAGCAGAGGAGGGGCAGGGAGAGAGGGAGAGCGAATCCCAAGCAGACTCTGTGCTGTCAGTACAGAACCCAGGGCAGGGCTCCATCTCATGACCACGACATCATGACCTGAGCTAAAATCAAGAGTCTGACACTTAAACAACTGAGCCACCCAGGCACTCTTCACATAAACCTTTTTAATATCTTTTTTTTAATGTTTATTTTTTCTGAGAGAGAGAGAGAGAGTGCAAGAGAGAGTAGGGGAGGGGCAGAGAGAGAGGGAGACACAGAATCCAAAGCTGGCTCCAGGCTCTGAGCTGTCAGTTTGTCATGGGGCTCAAACTCACAGACTGTGACATCATGACCTAAGTCAAAGTCTGATGCTTAACTGACTGAGCCACCTAGGAGCCCCCATAAACCTTTTTTAGACAAGAATAAATGTCACAGTACTCAAACTGGATAGGCTTTCTTTTTGACCTAACATATATCTATCTAGAATTTTTCATCTTGTACTGAGTTTTTTCTACTCTTTTTATCTCTAAAAACCATTGTGGAAAAAAAATGAATGAATTTCAAAGAATCAACTAAATGGGGCACATGAGCCAGGGAGTGATCAAAGTATAAAAGTGTACACCAAATTAGTCTTAAATTTTGTTTTGGTGTGTGAATATATCCAGTATTTATTATTCATATTAGGACCACTAAAATTTTTACAGGTAATAATGGTATTAGTATTTTTCATTCATTCAACATGTATCTCTTGGGTCAAAGGAATTAAAGCTTAAGTCACATGCAAGCCTCATTTCCGAGAAGCATAAAGTTCAGAAGAGAAGATTTTTAAAGTTCATAATAGCTATTAAATCATGTGACTCAAAATCCAGTGGTCAGTAAAATACGGCCCAGGGGCTGATCACCTATGTTTATGAAGGTAATTTTATCAGGACACAGCTGTGGCCATTTGTTTAGGTATTATCTCTGGCTACCTTTACAGTACCAGAGCAGAACTGAGTATAGCGGAAAGTCTACGTCCATCAAATCCAAAATTTTAGCTACTCCTTTACAGAAAAGGTGACCCCTGGTGAAGGTGATAATAACCACCATTATAGGTTAAGATAAAATGACAAGACAGTTCATAAAAAGATTATTTACTTCTTTTTTTTCCTTCCTCCCTCCCCCTCTCTCTCCCTCTTTCTCTCTCTCCCTCTCTCCCTCTCTCTCTCTTTCTTAGTATGCTCCAAACCCAGTACAGAGCCCAGCACGAGATTTGAACTCACAACCCTGAGATCAAGACCCGAGCTTAGATCAAGAGTCAGATGTTTAACTCACTGAGCCTCCCAGGAACCTCAAGGATCACTTATTTCTTTACCAGTGAGGTATCATTTGAGATGAACCTTGAATTAGGGGTGAGGATTTTGACCGACAGAATCACTGAGAGTAGCAATCTCAAATAAAAAAAGAGTTAGGTGAAAGACATACATACAAGATATACTGCCATAGTTAGAAAACATCAGGTTGTAAGGCTTGATTACATGATGAGCTGCAGGAAGTAAATTCTAATGGAAGTCACATTTCTGGTATCCAGCTCATTCATACCAGCACAGCCATGCCAGTTGTTTATGACTAAAGTCAGTGGTCACAGCACCATTTCTGAGGGCTTGTCACCAGTTCTTAAATATTGTGAATATCACTCCTGGTTTTACATATCAAAACCTATGAGATGCAGCCAACAGAGTCTTCAAAGGAAAATTTATATTTAAAATCAATTTCTCATAAATAATAGCATAAAGATATAGCATTCATCTCAATAAACTAGAAAAAGAACATCAAAACGAACCTAAAGGACCCTCACACACTGTGGGAAAGTATGACAGAAAGAGGGGGGAGGGGAATACATTTATGTTGATCTACAGAAATGGAAGTATCCCTTTGACTCAGCAATTCTGCCCCTAAAATTTGATTCCGTGGACATGCTCCTACACATGCAGCAAAATACAGTGACCAATGTGTTCACTGCAATGTGTTTGTATAATCAAAATTGGAAACAATCTTTTTATTCACCAAGTTTAATGCCTAACAATACATCATGATTCTACAATACTGTAAATTTGAGAATAGTTATGTAGATTCACATGTTCTTGTAAGAAAAGGATATTGATAATATAGGGTAGAAAAAGTAAGCTATTGAGCAGTATCTATGGCCTTACCACAGTTCTCGTAAACATCGTACTTTTGTATATATATGTAACTCAATGTGTGTGTGTGTGTGTGTGTATGTGTGTGCATACATGTGAAAGGGAGAAGTAAATATGATGATGATGATGATGAAGTTTAGAAGTACATACTGAAGTGTTAAGAATGGTTGACCATAAAGAATCCACAACAGCCAAAGCAATCTTGAGCGAAAAGAACAAAGCTGGAGGCATCACACTACCTGATTTCAAAATATATTACAAAGTTATAGTAACCAAAACACCCTGGTTCTATCGTAAAAGCAGACACCGAGGCAAATGGCACAGAATTGAGATCCCAGGAACAAATTCACCCATTTATGATCAATTGATCTTTGACAAAGGTACCAAGAGCATACAATGGGGAAAGGACAGTCTCCTCAATAAATGGTGCTGGAGAAAATGGAAAATAGACCCTTATCTCACAAGATATACACAGGTCAACTGAAAATGGATTTAAAACTTAAATGTAAGAAAATTGTGAAGCTACTAGCAGAAAATATAGGGAGCTTGACATTAATCCGGGCAAGAATTTTTTGGATATAATCCGAAAGGCATCTGCACAAGAACAAAAGTAGAAGACTGGGATTTCATCAAACTTTTAGCTTTTGCACAGCAAAGGAAGGAACAAGGTGAAGAGGCAGCCTATGGAATGGGAGAAAATGTTTGCAAATCACATATCTGATAGTTAATATGCAAAATATGTAAGAAACTCAAACAACTCCAATAGCAAGTAACCTGATTAAAAAATAGGCAAAGGATCTGAATATTTATCAAAGAAGACACACAAATGACCAAAGGTATATAAAAAATACTCAACATTATTAATCATCAGAGAAAGGCAAATCAAAACCACAGCGAGATATCACACCTCAAGATAACCTGTGTTGGTGAGGATGTGGATAAGAGGGAACTGTTGGTGGGAATACAAATTAGTAGCCACTATGGAAAACATAGAGGCTACTCAAAAAATTAAAAATAGAATTCCCATATGATTCAACAATCCCACTTCTGGGCATATAATTAATCAATTGATCAATTGATCAACTTGATATCCTTTTTAATTTTTTTTTGAGTATAGTTGATACTCAATGTTGCATTCAGGTGTACAATACAGTGATTTAACATGTCTATATGTATATGTTATACTATGCTTACTGCAAATGCAGTTACCACCTGTCACCATACAACACTATCACAATATTAATAATTATATGCCCAATGCTGTACCTTTTAGTCCCATGACTTATTCATTCCATCTGCAGTCCCATGTCCATTGCAGAATTATTCACAATAGCCATGATATTTCTAAGTGACCATAAACATAGGAATGGACAAAGAAAATATGGTGTGTGTGTATATATATATATACATATACATAAATACATGTATATATGTATGTATACATATACACAAAGAAATATTATTGAGACTTTAAAAAGAAGGTAATTCAGTCATTTGCAGCAACATGGATGACCCTGGAAGACATCATGCCACTTGAAGTAGTCAAATATTTATTTGAAAGATGTATCAGGGGCACCTGGGTAGCTCAGTCAGTTAAGCATCTCACTCTTGATTTTGGCTCAGGTTATGATCTCAGGGTCATGGGACTGAGCCCCTCCCTTAATGGGCTCCATGCAGGGTTTAGAGCTTGCTTAGGATTCTTTTTCCTCTCCCCCTGCCCCTCCCCAGCTCTCACACGCATACTCCCTCTCAAAAAAAAAAAAAAAGAGAAATTATTTTATGATCTCACCTATAAGTGGAATCTAAAAAAGTCAAATTCATAGAATCAGAGAGAAGAATGGTGGTTTCTAGGGCTGGGAGGTGGGGCAAGTAAGAAGATGTTAGTCAAAAGGTATAAAGTTTTGATTATGCAGGATGAATAAGTTCTGGGGATCTCGTTTACAGCATGGCAATGACAGTTAACAATATTGTGTTGTTTACAATATTAAATCAATATTGTGTTGATTAAAATATTGTGTGTATTTAAAATTTGCTGAAAGAATATCATCTTAAATATTCTCACCACGAACACACACACACACACACACACCACTTACACACAATTATAACAATGTGAGGTGGTGAATATGTTAATTAGCTTGATTGTGGTAATCATTTCACAATGTCTATCAAAACATCATTTTGTACACTGTAAATAAATACTTTTGTCCATTATATTTCAAAAAATATGGGGAATAAAAAGGATAGTTAAATACTACCTTTGGGTAGTAGAGTTGGAGTGAGGAGCATTTTTACGTTTTATTCTATATATTTCTGTTTGATTTCTTTTCAACCAGGATATTACTCTTTCGTAAGATAGATCGACAACACTACAAGAACATCTCTGAACATATACCTCTCTAGATACAGGCCAATTAGATGAAGGGGTATGAACACATTAAGTTTATTGACAAATAATGCCACATTGCTTTTCAATAGTATAAACAGAGATTAATTTATATGTTTTCTTGCTCAAGTCAAATTTCAAGTTTGATTCCAGCAAGAGCTATGATTAGATCAGGAATGGTCATGCTCCTCAGCCTCAAAGCTTCAGACTATAAATATTCAAGCTTTCTCTTTGTGATTGTAGGCACTGAGAAGTTTTCCCAATCCTGGATTCCCCAGAGTCAAATGAGATAGAGGATCCAATGCTCTTCTGGCATATTTCTTACCGATTTCATATGCTAGCTACCAGCATCACCTGACCACGCAAAAGCATACAGCTTTTATTATTAGTGGCACTTTAGGAAAGAACAAGTCTAATTCAGAAAAAATCATGTTTGATACATGAAGTTAGGGTTAAAATAATTCCTCCAGTTCATAAAACTCATTTTGAAATAAAAGTTGGATGT
Source organism: Herpailurus yagouaroundi (assembly GCF_014898765.1). Classification (NCBI taxonomy): domain Eukaryota; kingdom Metazoa; phylum Chordata; class Mammalia; order Carnivora; family Felidae; genus Herpailurus; species Herpailurus yagouaroundi. The sequence continues at coordinate 13,602,813 of NW_024412400.1, forward strand.
GAATTTAAAGTTGAGGTCCCTGACAAGCAACTTCCCGGCAGGCTTTGAGGATACCATGTCTGGTCCCTGCTCCCCCCCCCGCCCCCCCACCTCTATGCACCCTGGGGGAGAAAGCAGAATGCAGTGCTGAAACACAGTGTGGTAACTAAACCAAGGTCAGGGCCCTGGTCTCCAGACTCTTAAGAAACAACTTTATCCTCTAGATACCTTTCAAGAACCTCATCCTATAGCGGAGTGGTAGAAATCATGGACTCCAGAACCACATTAACTCCCTAAGTCTCCTGCCTTGTAGCTCTGGGATCTTGGAAAAGCTACTTATACTCTCTGTATCTCAATCTTGTCATTTGTCAAAGGAGGATACTAATAGCATAGTAAACCCTTGTCATATCATTTTAAATAGGATCTGAATACTCAATCCCATAAAATATGAGAATGGATTATTGTGAGATTAATGAAATGACCAGAGTTAGCTGCCTGGCTAAGAATTCCAAGGATCCTGGAAACAACTACCAGTCATACTACATACTACTGAATCTGTAGTATACAGTATCATGGGATTTTACCATCAAGCAACTATGAAGACTGAGTTAATATATAAAATACCTAGAACAGAGTCTAGCACTAAGTAGCCAATACATATAATGCTGGCTATTATCACTGTGACTGCATCTGTCTCTACTGTGACCCCCACGGGGCCACTGCTACAACACCACAAAACAGACAAAACCAAAGGAAGAGAATTTCCCAACGACCAAGCAGCAAGACGATGATAAAAAGTAACAGCAAAGTGATTTCCACGTATTTGTTCAAGGGTAATCCCTTTAGGTTGTCCTGACTACTCTTTTTTTTTTTTTTTTCAACGTTTATTTTTATTTTTGGGACAGAGAGAGACAGAGCATGAACGGGGGAGGGGCAGAGAGAGAGGGAGACACAGAATCGGAAACAGGCTCCAGGCTCTGAGCCATCAGCCCAGAGCCCGACGCGGGGCTCGAACTCACGGACCGCGAGATCGTGACCTGGCTGAAGTCGGACGCTTAACCGACTGCGCCACCCAGGCGCCCTGTCCTGACTACTCTTTACTCATCCTGAATTCTCCCCTTGCCAAAAGCTGTCAACAAATAAACTCCAGGAGGGAACAGGGCCAAGATGTGAGGCTGGCATTCAAAAGAGATTGGATTTACATTAAGCATGCTATCCATCTATAAACCTATCACCTGCTTAGGACACACTGCCTGCTCTAGAGACGAAAGCTATTTTTCCAGCAGGCATCATACCGTTTTAACAAAATATCGTCGACCTGAAGTTTATGTACCGTAAGCTGTCGAATATTATTCCTGTGAAGGGGCTTTAGGATTCCTGAGGAGAGAAAAGTATTGCATGTGGCTAGCAAATTTGAGAGGTGGCAGTGGTTCACATCATCCTTATTAATGCCATGACATTTAACGTGACACTGTTGAAAGTAAATCTTGTCATCACAGACACCAGTGACCTGTTCCTCAACTTTCCATGTTCAAGGCAGGAGTCCCAGACTGGAATTTGGAAAAGCTGGCCACCCAGAGCTTTCATGGCATGGACATGAAAACGAGTCTTGGCCAATCTAGCTGTTGTGGAATTAACTTCATTCATTTACTGGAGGCAGCAGTTTCATAACACCATGGCAGAAAGAGAAAGACATCAGGGCTGAGGGCAGGGAGGGCTTTTATGTGTTTCCTACCTCTGTCTTATTGTGCACTAAACAAGACCAGATGTTTCAACAAAGAACTGAAACCAGAGTCATACTGCGTTTGATTTGTGGGACCACCCTTACTTGAAATGCCAGCTCATCATTCCAAGGTTTGAAAAATGATGTGCATGAAAAGTGAGATAAGAAATGTTGAACATTCCTTCAAAAAAGTAATTAATTATACCATCCACAGATGGTAAGAAAATGCCTTCCAGGTCGGCATTGAGAAATGCAGCGATTACTTGCCAAAGGGTTAGAACCAGGGCGTATTCTCTCATCCCTCCCATGCGTCTGTCCTGGAACCACGGGGTAGATGAGAATGG
>NW_024412400.1:13604868-13629545 GCF_014898765.1 Herpailurus yagouaroundi
ACAGGGAGTCACAGCAAATGCACGCCTCGTTTATGGGAAGTCAACCCTGTGCTTGTAGATATGCTGGTGTGGGGGAAAGATAAAGAAGGAGAGAGAAGGGAAAAAGGAAAAGAGAGAAAGGGGTTGACGGAGATGGAGGGACAGAAAGAGAGATGTGGAAATATACAGGGAAAGAGAAAAGATAGACACAAAGGCAGAGAGAAAGAATTAGAGAACAGGATAGAAAAGAATGAGGAAAAACCAGTGATTTGAATTTGTGGTCATCTCCTAGGGCCACCACCATTCCACTAATGAATTGAGCTCTCATCAATTCTCGATTTTCAAATTGTTGAAATATGAATTTGCCTTCCCCTGGTCATTCCTTTTATGTCTCTGTGTCTATGTTAAGCTGAAAGCAGTTCAAGTTTTTAAAAATAGAACACTTACTCTTAAAATTTTTTTTTAAAAAAAGTTTTTTGGCTCCTAAATATAAGTTAATTACTTTAGCTTACATTCAACCAAAGAAATAGAATGCTGGAGAGGGGGGAAAAAAAAGATAACTGGCTGTTTTGGATTTTAAATTCCTGATAATCGCCTTATAATTAAGAATATAACAGTGGAGGTATTATTCTGCAGAAGACTATGTGGTCACAAAGTTTGGGAAATGGAGGGTTCATCAAATTTAAACAGGTTTCCTACCTTCAGATTTTCTTAAAGCCCCAAGTATAGCAATGGGCACTGGGTTCTCCACAATGTAGATAAACAATACAGTTTTTCCCAAACTGACTTGATCAGAGAGTCCTTCCTTTTTCAAAGTACACCTCACAGCACAAGTGTATTGTGGAACAATACACTTTAGAAACCTCTCATCCAATTCAAGCCCTCCTGTTTCCTCTATTCATGCCTTCTGCCAGCCAGATGTATATGCCATGATTAAGCAAATCTCCCCAAATGTATGTTTCATTGCAGTGTTTCCATGTTTATTGCTCTATAGTGGCTGCCAATGGTCTACAACTGTGAATCCCAAACTTTCCCCAAACACGTGAATTAAATGGCCACCCCAGGCATGTATGCCATATTTATTCTCTGGTTCCACATATCTCCTGGCACGACACCAACTTCCTTTGGTGGTTAGTCTATCATAATAGGAGATGCACATTTGGAATAGCAAGTACTTATTCCCCAATCTAGCAGTCAGTGTCCATTACAATCAGACCTCAGCCCACTTTTCTGTCCTGTATCCTTCCTTCCTTGATGCCTGGCTATGGAGCATAAAGCAGTCTACAGAAACTGTTATTGCATTCTTCAAACCCAGACTGATCAGAGATCTCCATTTAAGTTAAGAGAAGAGAGACATATTAGAAAATGGGAGAATGACATTCTCCTGCCACAGATCTCTACAGATAATAAGAGAACCTAACGACAGCCTCCAATCTGTTTGCATACAAAAGATAATGTCTAGCTTTGCTTATTAGCTCTGTTCATCAACCAGCACCATGCCCAGCAGCCCATTAACCTAGGAATCAGGGATATAATGTGAAAAGGAATGGGGGCACCCGGGGATCTTAATCGGGTAAGCCTCCGACTTTGGCTTAGGTCATGATCTCACAGTTCACGAGTTCAAGCCCCTCATCTGGCTCTCTGCTGTTAGTGCAGAGCCCATTTCGGATCCTCTGTTCCCCTCTTTGTCTGGCCCTCCCCTGCTTGTGCTTGCTTGCTCTCCCGCGCGCTCGCTCGCTCACTCTCTCTCTCTCTCTCTCTCTCTCTCAAGAATAAACATTTTAAACAAAAGAAAAAAAAAAACAGAAAAGGAATGACTATATCTTGGACCACAGAAAAGGCAGCGCTCAGGAGTGATAACACAATGGCACCGTGGATATAGGACATCAGACACTGATTTGGACTCGCTGGGAGTTGGCCTAGTGGAAACTAAAAGGTTTTATGTTTTGTTTCAGTTTGCTTTGCTTTGCCTCACTCTTTATCTAACGACAAAAACTCAGTGGAGAGAAAACACTAGTTAATGTACATAAGAAAAATAGAATAACACATGACCCTCAGAGCCATAAACGTAAATAAATATGCCAGATGCTCTTCCTCCAAGTGCTACAAGACAGGTAAGATTTCCTTACATCCATTTACCCCAAGGAGTCCATCTTGAGTGATTTTCCCTCCAGCTTTAGCCTAATAACAATGAGGGAAGGTGTGGCTGGGAGGAATGACTCCTAGCTTTCCTTTGTTTCATGTTCCCAGGAAGAGAAAATCTTCCCACAAAACAAACAAATAAATCTTAATGTTAAAATGTTCACACACAAATATGGTTTATAGGCCTTTCATTCTTCACCATCATCTTTAGAATTTCATGAAAAATCAAAGGCTTTGAGAAAAATACAGAAGCTTAAAATCTTGGAGTTGAGGGCATTTGAGAATTTCAGTGGAAAGCATCCAATTCCACTGCATGCGTTTCCTGTGCATTTAGTAATAGTTTCCTCGGTTTCAAAATTCCTTAATTATTGGAACTATAAAGCATGAAGTTCTTCTAGGAAGAAAAATTTGCCTTGCCTCTCCAGATGTGACCTCTCCCAGGCCCCCCTGGCTCGCTCACAGAAGATGACCTACTTTATTGAGATTAAAGTTTTCAGACATGATCCATTTCCACTTCATCCCAATGCAAAATTTATCTTTGTCCTCATCTGCCCTTTTTTTCCTCCTTTCTTGTAGGAAGAAACGGTTATGGATTAGGTTTTCTAAGGCCAATTGTCTCACCTGTGCCCTTGATCTGTTCAGTATCTGCCACCTGAACCCAGGATATATGTTTATGGCTTCCCTTGCCCACCTCCGAACAACTCCAATCCTTCACTGCTGCCTCTTCCTTGGACTGAGACCACATATACACTCAAGCCTCCCTACTTCAAAATCACCTTCCCTCAGTTATGTTATTCCACATTAGTATCTGCCCATCTCCTAATTTTCAACCTCACACTTCTAGAAAGAGTGGCCCATACCAGTGCCTCCGGTTCCTCAGCTCCCACTACATTTCCAAACGCTGCTTCACCTGTCCTCCATCTGAAACTATTTTCCTGAAGGTCAACAATGACCTCAAGTTCCTAAGAGCCATGCATTTTTTTTCTCGGACTTCAAATACCTTAAAGTCTTTCCAGGGCATAAAATCACTAAATACTTCTCTGGTTTTGATATTTCATATTCCCTTTGCTATCATAATACTCATTTCTGTTTCTTCCATACCTCTGACCAATTCTTGTTCTTTCACTGACTGTCTCCTTAATATTCCCTAGGATTCTGTTCCTGATTTTTTTTTTCTATCTCTACCATTTCCATTCTAATCTTGTGTCTTTCTTCTAAAAGTGATGCTGATCATTCCCAAATACTAGCAAAACGATGATACCCACAGTACCTACCTTATAAGGCTGTGGTAGAGATTTAATGAGTCAGTACAGTACAGTACAAAACCCTCAAAAAAGTGCTAGTATTTTCTGGTTTTGCTGGTTTTTATATCATTAAATCTGAATCTTTATTCCAGATCTTTATTGTGATCCCCTATACAAATCTCCAGCAGACGTATAGGCAGCTACAGACCAACAAACACTTCCAAATTCAATTTCAAAATGTAACTCACTGTCACGTTCCCGCAGCTTTTACTTCCTCTTTCAGGTGAGGATGTCCCATCTTCAGTGTTATCGCAGAATGAAGCATTGGACACACCTTCGAAACCTCTCCGTCCTTAGCCTCATTAATCGAACTACCACCCAGTTTCTGCTAATGCTACCTCTACAATATTCTTTACTTTCAGTAAAATTTCCCAAACCCAGAAGTTCATGACGTGTTACCTCGGTTACTTCTATAACCTCAGACCTGACCTCCTCCTGCTTCCCAGCTCTGTCTTTAGTATCTCCACCCTAATCAATACTAAAATTAACTGTTCAAAACCACTGCCTAATTATATCACATATATTGAAGAAAAGATTATAGCTCATGATCTTCACGAAAACATACCACAGTCGTTACCAAGGCATTCAAGGTGTTGTAGATTCCTGACCAAACTTTCTCATTTTTCTCCTCCCTATTTTCCACCACTATGTTCTATTTCTCTCTAGTGCATACTTTTCAACTGCAGACTTCTGACCAAACCATGCCTTCAGACATTGCCACGCAATTCCATAGATTCTTTAAAATAAATCTCAAATAACATGCCCTCCATGAAGATTTCACCAATGCTTCCAGACGGACAGACTCACTAATCTCTGGACCTGGTGGGTTTCTGTACCTACTGTAGGGCTAAGCAGATCCTACATAATATACTCCTGTCTTAAATCCCTTCCTAAATTATATACTGATGTCTTATTTAGTAATTCTTCCCCTTTATTCATTCAGTGTTGACTGAGTGCTTTCTATGTATCAGACATTAAGATAGACTCTACAAATGCAATGGGAAAAGAACTCTTCTCCTCCAATAAACCAGCCTTTTCGACTTAGCAGAGTGCTTGGTACATGGCAAGGAGTGAACACAAATGTGTCAAATGGAATTTTCCCTAACATCACAGGTGAAATAAAGGCACCATGAATTCAAACACTTCTCCAATTATCTATTACAAGTTAGAATTCTATCAGGAGATGAACTCAACATTTATCAGTTTTAAATATTCATTCCAGTTGCTAGAACATACAGTCTCACAGCTATAAAAAAAAAAGTTTTATATGACTTAATAGTTTTAGAAAAGTGCTTTCACACAAAAACTTGGGTTTCCTATATATAGGCTTACATTTTTAAATTTTTTTTTTCAACGTTTATTTGTTTTTGGGACAGAGAGAGACAGAGCATGAACGGGGGAGGGGCAGAGAGAGGGAGACACAGAATCGGAAACAGGCTCCAGGCTCTGAGCCATCAGCCCAGAGCCTGACGCGGGGCTCGAACTCACAGACCATGAGATCGTGACCTGGCTGAAGTCGGACGCCTAACCGACTGCGCCACCCAGGCGCCCCAACATTTTTAAAACAGCAAAGGATCTGATAAATTTTGAGGAAATTGAAGTCAAAGGCAAAGTATGAGTTGCAATTTTCTTGATTCACATAATTTACCTATTTCTGCACTTAATGACTTATCCATTCACTTATTGATTTAGTCATCTAACAGAGTGTATTTAATCTGTAACAGTAAATATATTATGTGAATAATAAGAGTACTCATCAACCAATTGTTGATTTGTATTCTTTTTCTATACTCCCAGAAATTACAGACAAACAATTAATTTACAAAAGCTTTTATCCTCTACATTAGTAGAATGAAACTACCAGATTATTGTAATACTCTTCTTCCCCATAGAGGGCATGCTCCTCGTTCAGTCGTCTTAAAATCCCAAAACCAAAGAGCCATTGTCTACTTGTTTAGCACACTACATGTGGTTTCTTATCTGTTTTGCTCACGCTTCAACTTTGCACTGAATATCAGAGTCCCAAGGATCACAAATAGTGCACTATGATGAGTCACCTAAATCCTCTTGGGTTTCCTTGCTCATTCCCAGCAAAGACCTGACCTCCAGAAAACCCTCTCCCGATATAGACCACCACCATCCTAGCACGCGAAGATGTAGGCCCTACTTTATAAACAGAGAATCCCATGCCTACTGGTTGTCACACCAGCTGTACAGGAATTACTCAAAATATGACTAATACGCATGTAATGATAATTGCTTCTACATGATGCAAAAATATTTATGCCGGAGAAAGCTTGACCTTCCTCCAATCCTCCACTTCTGATTTCCTCAGATAATCCACAATGCATTGATCATTTCTCTGACCAGTTGTAGAAAGGATACTAATGCAGTTGGGGGCATCTGGGAAGGGGAAGGGAGTGAAGATAGAAAGGAGAGGATGTGTCAAGGCTGCCTGTCTGATGAATGAGATGGAGAGAGTAAAGGCAGAACCAGCAGGCATTTTAAACAGGGTTTACAAATGTAACCGTAAATATGTTTTTCTAACTGAGTTTACTCACAATTGTATGTTGCTTTTTTCCTTCATTTAACAAATCAAACTAAAACGTGGCCTCTTGCTTCCCCCCCTTGACTATGTACTGTACGGGCGACAAAATGACTAAGACTCAATGAAGGACAATGAATGCCCTTTGATAAGCAACTGAACCAAAACCATACCCCAACAGGAGATTGCTTTTCCAATAAGCACTGGGGTGCAATTATGAAGGCGAGGGAGAATGTTTGCTGGACTGGCAAAATCAGATATCCACGCCATGCAAACTTCAAAGCGCAGCTTTGTAAAGGTCTAAGGGAAGAGCCAAGAAATGAGTGTCAAACAATATATGGGCAGAGGAGAGGGTGCGAATGTGTGTGTGTCATTGCTTCTTCGTGTGTCTTTTGAACGACTGATTAAAGCTCCCTGTTTGGTTCAGGTTCATGCTTCCTTTTGACTGCTCTGACTACTGAGCTCCAGTGGGACCCGAACTCTGGATCTCTACGTGTTACTGTTTTGATAAATTCCTTCAGATGCTTTTAAAACGAAGTGCAAAATTTCCCCCAAACAATTTCTTTTGAAAAACCACTTTACTTAAAGAGAACATGGGTAATTCATTTCAGGTCCCACCCATCCACTGGTAGAATGGAAATCTAGAGACAACTTTAAGGATCAAAGGTGAACACACTGTTTGATCTCATGCTCAGCTAAACTGCTGGTGCTTCCTGTAAAACTATGAGGATTTCAAGGCTGTGGCAGGCATAGCTAGCAATTACCAATGTCTTCCTGGTGAAAAAAAGTGGGTGAAGCTGGCCCATGTATGTGAGGTAAGGGTATGCTGTTGTTATCAGAAACAAAGGAAGCATGATCTTGGTATATTCTGGCGCAGAAACTGGGAGAACAGAGCCAGATACAGAAATAATCTTGAGAGGCAGCTTGTTACTCACTCAACAAATATTTATTGAGCACCTACTATGTGCCAAGCATTGTTCTGTGTTCTGGGGATACAGCAGAGAACAAGATAGGCCAGGTCACTGTTCTTGTATCATTACATTTTAAGAGAAAAGTCAGATAGTAAACAAATAAGAAAGAACACTATATAAATATCTATATCTCTATATCTAGATGTGTAAATATAGAGATGTGGATATTTATTTATTTATCTCTATCCAGTAATGTTAAGAGCTCTGTGAATTGCAGGGAATTAAAACAAGGGAATTAAAACAATGGAACTCCACTGGGGGATGCTTTTCAACTGAGTGGGCAGCAAACACATTTAAGCTGGGATCTGAAAAATAAGAAGAAACCATTCATGGTAAGATTGGGCAGGATGAGAGGGGCGGATCGAGGCAAAGGCAACAGCTCTTGCCAAGGTCTTGGCATGTTGGAACAATAGAAACAAGGCCATTGTGGCTGGAATATGAGAGGGTGAGAGGGAGAGTGGTGGAGATGAGGTCATAGTTTGGGCAGGGGCCAAGTGGGTGGTGTGTAATAAGGGCAGTCTGTAAAGGGTGAGTTGAGATGATGTTTCAAGAAGCAGCCACTGAAGATGTGCATTAAGATAGTGGGAAAACCAAGACAGATAAGTCAGTGAAAAGGCAGATGTGGGAAGTTGGGGAGTGAGGTAAGGGAGGGTTTCAGGTTACTGGGCTATAGCAGATTAGATTTCAGCTAGGAGGAAGAGGATGGATACGGACATTGCTAAGGATCCAGGACCTTACCATGAAACAGCAGAGAGTGCCCAGGGACCAGTAATGTTGGGCAGGGAAAATGACTAGTTGGTGAGCAGGGGTAAGGGGCAAGATCTACAAAGACTTGGGAGCAACATGGCCGTCTAGAGGTGGCCTTGCAGGGAGTGCCAGGGCATTGCCAGTGCTCATAATCAGATTTCCACAACTCGTACTTGGATGGCTAATTTATTTCTGGGATCTTCCAAGTCGTGAGCTAGAGCTGTAATAGCCCTCTTACATTTCTCAAGATTGGGGTAGACCTTTGACTACCGGATTGTGATCTCAGCGGCTCCAACTGCAAAAAGTTGAAGAAGGCAGAGGCACGGCTAAAAAGTGGGGAATCCAGACATATTCTCCTAGTTATAAAATTTTTTTTTTTTAATTTTGATTCCAGTACGGTTAACACACAGTGTTTCAGGCATACAATATAGTGTTTCAGTGATTCTATACATTACTCAGTGTTCATCATGATAATCCCAATCATCCATTTCACCCATTCCCCACCACCTCCCCTCTGGTAACCATTGATTTGTTTTAAATTCATCTTTGCTTACACTCTTACCACCCATTCTAAATATCAGTTTAATTTATAACATACTCCTTAAGATTCACTGCCAATACTCAACTATATACCAAGCCCTGTATATCAGGCAAGTTGCATACATTTTTCCCTAACTCTTGCAACCAACTCTTTTGGAGAAGAAATAACTAAACCCCAAAAATGACAGTAAATTATTAGAGTCAAGTTTTTATAATCATTTTTTCCCATTATATCAGACAATACATAAAAGCAAACAAATGTCGAGAGTTCCCTATGAAAAGGAATTAAAACTTTCTTGATTCCCTTTTGTTAATTAATGAATATTCGAGTGTATGTTTTCAAATGTATGGCTCCCATGCAATAGGTCCACAATACATTCAACCTTATTTAGTGCTCTGATACATATTTTCCCTCTGATATGTTCTTAAGAATATATTCACGTCAACAGGATTTACTCTTTGAGGTTTTTATCACCAGGTGTCATCCTGTGCTACAAAGGTTAAAAAGAGAAATTCAATGAAAGGGAAGTTCACTTTTAAAGTTAAGCAAAACAGACAGGTTTTATAATGCAGATATACATTTCTTAAATTGAACTAAGAAAGGGTCCTAGAGGTTAAGGCTTGATGGATCCTCACTCTAACATTAGCACCTGAACCCAGGGGCAAGCACCACACTTCAGACTAAGATCACAAAGGAGAAACACCCCACCAGGCTGTGAAATATTTCTGAACAGTGAACCTAGCCTTTTGAATCATGTCAATTGCCAGGTTCAAGAGACAGTCTGATTCCAATGGAAGGTTATGGCCTCAACTTCACAATGAAAGGTCTGGCCCTGATGACTTCAAAGTTCCTTTCGGTTCTATACAATTCTCTAGTTCTGTTTCCTAGGGAATGAGCAAATGAACAGCAGGTAAAATGCTCAGAAAAGCAGATGTGTCTCCATTTAGGCAGGGACATTGGCTGTTTACAGGACCCACCATTTGACTGTCTTGGTGGGTTTATGGTGGTCCGTGTTGTTCCCCCAGCTCTGCAGATTCAAGAGCTGGGCTTTCCCAGCACACAGGGACATGACCAGTATCCTGGAAAGAGACTCTACCTAACCAACCCACATAAGGATACATGAGAAGGCTAATTTATCAATAGACAACAGATAGTCTTATGATTTACATGTTCACATTTTGCAGAAATAAAAATACAAGAAGTTTGCTAATAAAAATGCCAATTAAAAAAAGGGGGGAAATGGACAGAAAAAAGGAGTCTCCAGACCAGCATGAGGTATGATGAAGAATCCCAATCACGTAGCAAGAGATCCCTTGTCTACTGGCAAACCAAGTTTGTTTTTCAGGATTCAAAGTTCCTCTCCCTTGGACAGGGGAGCTCACATCTGATACTTCTTTTCTCTCTTTCCTTCCTTTCTTCCTTCCTTTTTCTTTCTTTTATTTTACACATTCTTTCTTTAGAGCACTTGAAAAATCACCAATTAAACTAGCTATTCATATACTCATGGAATATATTGTTTTTCAGCATGTACCGTTAAAATCAGTGAATTTTCAGTCTCCTAAGGCAAGCTAATTTCTCTTTTTGCCACAATCCGGGGACAACACACTCTGTTCCCACCACTATCATGAAAGTCCGACACCAGTCTCAAGAGAGGTAAGCCACAAAAACAAATTTAATTATTTAAATTAGACGCAAATTAAAATCTAGATAAATGGCTATGTAGTAGACAGCAATAATCAAAAAAGCCACCATCACTAAATTCCAGTGGAGTACTTGGTGATGTAGTTGGATGCATCTTTGTGTAAAGAGCCTCATGGAAAATGAAAACGGCCTTAAAGTCATGTTTCCTAGAACAGTATTATTTAACCTGTGCTTTGCAGATGGGTCGTATCAGCATTCCTGTGGAGATCATAAGAAATGTTTCTTGGGCCCCATCCCAAACCTATTGAGACAGAACCTCAAAACAATACAAACAAAAACCAAACAAACAAAAGAAGACAACATAAATCAGTGTCTTAACAAGTCCTCCAGAGGATTCTTACGCATGCTAACGTTTGAGAACCAGCGCCCTAAAATACAGCTCCGGGAAGAAACCCCATATTAAATAATCAATTGGTCAAACAAATAAACATACATACATACATACATAAATGGAAATCAATCATAGAAACAAGCACAGAAACAAATGAAACATATCCAACAGTCTCACTCTTTCTAAGTAAATCTTTGCAAAAATGGGACCACACAAAAGGGTCACTGGGACAAAACAGGAAGTGTGTGGCACAGGGCAATTACATGAAAGGATAAAATGACACCTGGAAAGACAACTTCAGACCTCAAGATAGGTTAAGTTTCTGTGAGCCCAGTACTATAAACTCTCTGAGCTTTGTCAGTCAAATATTCTTGCTAGCAACTAATTTTTTTCTTAACACTTGAAAGAGCCCCATCATGCCGAAGATGGTCTTAAACCATAAGTAGGAAACACAGGGCACAGACAGGATGGGAGAACGCAGCTCTCTCTCTGTCATCCCCCTCCACAATGATGCTTTGTCCTCACTCTGGGGGACCTCATCCACACTTACCACTCCAAATGTCACCTTCATGTAGATGACACTTAAATGTGTTTGCCATAGGATTCACATCTTGCTTTACTTCTTTCTCCTTGCCTAAAGCACATCTTCATAGGGGTGTCCCACTGTCACCTCAAAGGTATCATATTTGAAACAAGATCGTCATCATTATCTTCAGAGGATTCTCAGACACCTTTCTCTGGTCTTAATGCCATCTACACCACACTGGCCTTTCTCTGGTCCCTGTTGTTCTCTGCTTTCCTGTCTATGCCCACTCTGGGTTAGCTCGACTTCCTAAATGTAACCTTCCTGCTGCACGGCATCTTGCAAAATACTAGTAATCAATTCAAAGCATTCCCAGCTCCTTTACGTTAGTTCCCTCTCAATTAAACAGTTTTCCGTGGCTTTCTTCTACTAACTGTATCAAGATCCTTACTTGTTGGCTTGGTTTCCTCTTAATACATTATTATTACTTCTTGGAAACAACTGAATTTCTAGTGTTAATTACTTGCAATGATCATCGGTTCATATTCAAAAGCATTTAAAAATGCTTCTAACCTGGGTGGCTCAGTTGATTAAGCGTCTGCCTTTGGCTTAGGTCATGATCTCATGGCTCATGGGTTCAAGCCGGGCGTTGGGCTCCGTGCTGACAGCTCAGAGCCTGGAGCCTGCTTCAGATTCTGTGTCTCCTTCTCTCTGTGCCCCCCCCCCGCCCCCACCCAACTCATGTTCTGTCTCTCTCTCAAAAATAAATAAACACTTTAAAAAATACAGAACTACCTTTATAAAAAAATTTTTTTTAATAAAAATGCTTATAACTCTAAAAATCCAGAAAAACCCTTTCCTTTTTCTAGGAACAAATAAACACAGACACAAACCTACACATGCACACATATGTACACACAGATTTTAAAGATAGGTTTGGAACCATATTATAACACTTTTATAATTTTTAAAACCTAACAATATGTCATTTCCTCTAGTCAATATATCCATATTCATTGATTCCATGGCTGCACAGTGGTTCTTTGTAAATACATAACACCATTTATGGAATGCACTCCCTATTGATGGACATTTAGATTGCTTACAATCTGCTCTATTAAAAGCAGCCCTGTAATAAGCACCTTTGTGCATATATACTTTGAGCAGGCATTTCTGTAATTAGACTTGCTGTATAATAGGGCATGTACATATTTAAGGCCTTTGATCCATTATGCCAAACTGAGGCCTAAACTCTCCTTATCTGTTACTATTTCCCTAGTTATGACAGTGTGTGGGAATGGCTGCCTCCCTATACCTCTATCTACCCTGGTTGTTAGAATATATTTAACTTTTAAAAAATCTAGCTGGTGAAAATAATATCTCACTGTAATTTTAACCCTCATATCTTTGATCATTAGTGACATAATTTTGAATGTTTGATAGCTAGTTCTATTTCTTTACTTACGAATTTTTATCCCTTTTATTATGGGAGTCCTTTTTTTTTTTTTCTTATTCAGTAAGTAGTAGGAGCATATTTTATATTTAGAGAATCAAACCTTTGCAATATAATGCAGCAAACCTTTTTCTACAAGAGTATTTATTTGCTCATTATTGTACATTATGGTAGGGTTTTTCTCGTTGAAAATGTGTAAATACTTCTCTAGTCAAAATGCAGGAATCTCCTAAAAACAAAAACGAAGTTCCAATCTGTCATTATTTTCACTTAAGGTTTATGCCTTTGGAATGAAGTGTATGAAACCACTCCCTATACAATGATTAAATAATTATTCCCTTTTTTTCTTTCCTGACCTCTTAAGGCCTTTCTGTAAGGCTATATTACTCTGGCTATCTTAACTGTTTCCTCTCAAACTCTCTGTTCCAGCTAAGTCTGCCCGCCCACTATCCTGTCTCCCCTCAATTCCAACAGCATGCCTGTGTTACGTCCCTACCTTATTCTAGCAGGAATCCCTCCCATCCTTCCCCAACTTTAACCAATATGCCATACGTCCAATTCCTTTGTCTACTTCAAGACTGACCCAAGACTCTCTTCTTCCTTCATGGCTCTTCCTGCCCAAACAGCTCTCATCTTTTCTTTTCACTGTGAGTCAATGTCACACAATTTAGCATTTAATTTTTCCCTCTGTGCCATGTGTCTCCTCTGTTTCCTCAAATAAATTAACTTCTGAAGAGCAAGAATAACACTATAACCTTGTTCTGTCTTGTCCAGACCACCCTATACAGGGCCAACCCAAGAAATCGCTCCATGAACATGATGCATTGATATATTTTATTTCCCATTCTGAAATTCCAAGTTCCAAATCCCTTCTTAATAACTCTAGGATATGAAACAAATGAACACAGAACTGGACTGCAAGATATTGTCATTCAACAACGCACACTGAAAAATCTTATTTCCCTCTTTTACAAAACTCCTTCAGACGGAAAATACACAAAGGTATAGGAGAAAGCAAACGTACTCAGTTACATTTGTACTCAAATGTACAAATATACTCTGGTTTTTTGCCTAAGTCAATGTTGACATGAAAGTAAACACGTGAATAAGTAAGAAGCAAGCAAATACTTTACAGAAAAAAAAAAAAAAAAAAAGCCAAACACCTTGAGGAGAATTTCACTTTTATATTTTTTCCCTAGTTTTATGTCAGTGCCTTTGGAACTGAAAGTGAAATGTTATTTTGAAATTAAAAAGTAAAAAAAGAAAACTGTAAGAGAAACATAGATAAGTATGGAGTAGGTTTCATTATGCTTTCCTGAAAATGATAAAATCAGTTAAAGGATGTTTAGAGAGTGAAGCCATCTGTTCTTTCCTCAGTAAATATCGAGTAGCACTGACTATGTGAAAATCATTGTGGTCGGACCAGAAAGGTCCTACCAGAATTATTTTCTCTGGTAGCTAGTGAGATATACTGAAGGCAAGAAAAAAATGGTTTAAGCTCCAGAGAGTGTCTATCAGTGTTATTAGAGTTTAGGAAATGGAGCAGCGACTTCCATGTAGTTAACTGATATTACTTATTGAGCACTTACTGTATGCCAAACAAGGATCGAGGGTCACAGAGCTTGAAGACCTTTGAGATGGCCCTTGGTCTTTGAGCATGAAGAGCATGGTAAGCGTGACCATTGGAGTTAGAAGGAGATTAACACAGGGGTAATCTTTAAGGTTAGTAATGCTACATGTGAACAAGTTTGAAAGATATTTGAAAATTCAATGTCGGCTGGAGAAAGTAAAACAAAACTCAGTCCTTCCATTCCCCAATGAATAGTCTTGAAAATTATCTAGATAAAACCCAATACCACACCCAGAACCAGTGCTGACCTCACCGAAAGCATTTTTAAACATGAGGCTTAGCTCTAGGGAAGCAAGAGCTGACACTATAAAAGCTGGCTGCCAGAAAATAACACCCCATTCCCTCCTCTAATTTAGTTACTTTAGGGGACAAAAGGCACCCTGGGAACTTAAATGAGGAAAGTGCAAGTATTGTGAAATACAGTGATGTAAAAACCAGACAATTCCCCAATAGATTCATCTCAGACTGCGGGGTGAGTTTTCTACAGAGCGCCGAGACAGGCTTGCATTGCTTTCCAAAATAAAACGACAATAAAAAAAGAAAAGTTCATGTAAGAAGTCTGAGAAATATTGGAAGCGGAGCTCTCTACATGATTTCAATCCAGCTGATTGCAGAGATGGATGCCAGAGAAACACAATGGAAGTGCAAAGAAATGTTTCAATGAATAGCATTGATCTGAGCTATGCAAGGATTCGTCCTCCATTATCCTCATGCATCAAGTCAATTCCGGGCCTTTCAGTCACCCTCTCCTTACCATTATCACTAATAACAATCGCTTGGCGTTAATGGTTCTTATTTATATTTTACCATCTTCATAATACGTTAATATATTGGCATTCTTTCCAGAACACTGAAACACATTACTAGTAGTCTAATATCGATCGTCAAGACATCTTATCAAATAACTAAATACTCCTGTGATGGGAAGAAATGGCAGGAAACTGAAATGTGAAAAGGTAAGGAAACCCTGGGGAAATGGCATTAAAACAAGTTCGAGAATAAAAGCACTGGCCTTCCAGAACTTAGTCTTTTCACCTGACCAAAGTGCTGCTGTCATTTCTGATCATTAAATTCTTTTTCTAGACTTTTTAAAAATGCTCTACTTGCACCAAATCTATATGAAGTATGGTACACTGTTGATTTTCAAGCCTGGTGAAAAATGGTGAGAATTCTATTTGTAAAATGGGAAAATGCTAAATTGGCTCTGGCATACTGAACCATAAGCTCCCTATCCCACCTCACATACATCAAAGTAAAAGAAAAAAGTCATCCTAGCATGACTTTTTTCATGTTTAGGAAAACTCCAAGTTTCCAAAGAAGTACACGAAACTTGGCCATCAAACTCTGAAAGGTGTACTTAGTTCTATGAAATGTGAGTATGTGGAAGAGAATTAAGTATTAGAAATATGTGCCCTTGATCTAACTTTGCTGGTGGAAAACACAAATGGTGAAGCTGTATGGTCTACTGACTTCTAGACAGATTTTGGTCAGTAAGTATTTCGAGATAAGTCCAGTATAGCATCTTCTATAGGTGAACTTTTGTTTTATTCTTTCTTTTGCCATATTTTGACTTTAATTAAAATTGATACTGGAAGTAAGAAACAGGACAAGTACAGGGGAAAATAAAATCAGATTTCACCTAGATTGATTAGATTTTCCACACTCACTTTTTCCAGCTCAATTAACGTACCATGACATTTCCCCTATGGTCAAGTAGCACCAAACAAGTCCAACACATAAGGGCTATCACAAAATACAGTTTGCAGTGTTCCCAAGATAATAATGCAAAAAGAAAAATCCTGATGCCCAAACCCCCGGGCAAAATATTTACTCTAGGACAAAAATGCCTCAGTGGGATTCCAATCAAATAGGAAGATTTGGGCTGCTTAAAGCTGTTGTTGTCTGCAGTTGTTCCTTCAACTTAGAATATGAGACGGCAAAGAAAATTAGCCTGAAACACAAGCACAGCCCACAAAAAAGACAATGGCTGAGAAGCACTGAAATGGTAGCCCTGCTGATCCCAGGCACCTGTTGGGATCCCAATTCCGGTGTCACAAGGAAAATAAGACATTTCTGCTTCTGCCGAACAGTGAGACATTCCCTTCCAGCTCAGACCTCAGTCAGGAAGACCGTCTTCCCACCAAAAGGAGATTATAACACTTATCACCAAAACACAAAGGGGCAGGCTGGTCTTGCAGAGTGCAGGGTCTTAGGTTTAGGAATCCAAGCAGAGAGGGTAATCCTTGTGTAAGAGGAAACTCATCAAGACATTTTTTTAGTGTTGAAAGGGAGTGTTCAAAGGGAAGCAAACCTGCTTCAGAAGATCATTGATTCCATCTTCAAAATTCAAATGAGTACCTTGTACATATACTATAGCATTCTTCATAATGACAAAACAGTGGCAAAAAAAAAAAAATCATGCCCATCAATGAGTATCGCATGCATAATATGTGGTGCAAAAAAAAAAAAAAAAAAAAGATGTATGTCTAATGACTCAGTGAATATGTCACAAAGTATGCAATTCATTCAGAAAAGAAGTAAAATAACCTGATAGGTATCATTTCATGTATCACAGATATGATTGTATGTTTGCATGGACATAAAGAATGCCATAGAAGGACCCGTGTGATTTTCTTATCAATATTGGTTATGTCTGAGAGTTCTGACAGAATGATGTGTTGTGCTGAAAGAGATTACTAACATTCATTTGACATTTTGAATGGTTTCATTAGATGAAATGAGTAGGATTACCTTGCAAGAGAAAAATTTACCAGGTGTGGAGGAATTACATATATAGAAACTATATTTTGCGAAAATGGTAATAAGAACATTGACGCAAGAAAAAAGAAACAAAAGCACATAACAAACAGAAGAGAATCAGGGCAACTAGGAAAAATCAAGAGGCGTCCAAACCAAAAACACAGTTTGTTCCCTTAACCACAACTAGGTTACTGTTCTCATACATTCCTTGGTGAGAAAGGCTTTGAAGTCTTCATCAAAATCCTATCTTATATCATCTATCATTACTTTAGACACATCTTTATGCCTCCTTAGTTAATTGTACAGGGAAGGTATATAGAGTCCTCTTTCCAAAGTAGGAATTTTGGCATTCTTGTCTGATCTTCAAAGTGGTCTTTTCAAGTTTTGAGTGAAAAAAAATCCATGTCAGCATTGTTGTGGACCATTATGTGGCATGGATAGATGATGTATGGCTAATAGACTCAAGATCCCCTGAAGAGTAAAGCGGACAAAGAAGGAGAAGGGCATAACACTCCATCCATCTCCTATCCCCTTGAGCTAAGTTCACCTCCTCATATGTCCAACTTTCTGCCAACCCAAGAGAGGAAGCCGCATACACAAGCTGATATTTTTGGCAACTGCTCAGGAATGGCCTCTCTTACTCCCTCCAAACCACCATCACTACCATTTAGTCCTGACCTACTTGCTTACTCTCATCCCCAAGTTCCAAATACTAGCTACCCAGACTGCCTTTGAAATCCACTCGGCCCCTCCCTGCATTGGCACATACTCGGATGCTCTTGCCAGCATCTTGGAATGCACGCTGTGGCAGTTTTCCTGTGCTTTTTTTTTTTTTTTTAATTCTTCTTCTCCCCCCTCCCTCCCTCCCTCCCTCCCTCCTTTCTTTCTTTCTTTCTTTCTTTCTTTCTTTCTTTCTTTCTTTCTTTCTTTCTCCTTCTTCTCCCCCCTCCCTTCTCCTTTCCTTTTTTCTTCTTTTCTTTTTCTATTGCAGTTTCTGGCTTAGCTCACCTCTGCTATCATAGTGTGTCCCATGAGCTAGAAATGTAAACCAACTCCAGCCAACAGTCCTAGGGTGCCTAGCCTGGTGGCCCACTTGTTTCGTGGGGTGGGGGTGAGGCAGGTGAGGCAGGGAGAGATTGCATCAATTTGTATATGTCAAGAAAGATGCTTTAACAAGACTTAGTTCTGATACGCAAAATGCCTTTGACACAAAGCATCTCTAAGATTAAGAGCAACTTGGGGCGCCTGGGTGGCGCAGTCGGTTAAGCGTCCGACTTCAGCCAGGTCACGATCTCGCGGTCCGTGAGTTCGAGCCCCGCGTCGGGCTCTGGGCTGATGGCTCAGAGCCTGGAGCCTGTTTCCGATTCTGTGTCTCCCTCTCTCTCTGCCCCTCCCCCATTCATGCTCTGTCTCTCTCTGTCCCAAAAATAAATAAACATTGAAAAAAAAATTTAAACAACAACAACAAAAAAAGATAAAGAGCAACTCTGGTTTTCAGCAATGGACTAATTCACAAGATATAGATTAACACATTCTGAAAACCTTTCATTATGAACTCAGTCTGCACTGCATTATGCACTCAGTGGCACTCTATTGGCCACTGCAGGACACTCACAGATTAAGACCCCATGGCCCTAGTCCACAGGGGTTCAAGACTAATCCTGACACAGATATGAGGCGTACAGGTGTATTCAAAACGCCAAAAATAAATTTATGACCAAGCACAGAAGGAAGAAAGTCAAAACCTATTCCCATTCTACCTTGCAAAGAAATGAGGTGGGGGGAATCAAAAACTAAAAACGGTAAGAGGGACAGGAAGCTAAGTGAACAGGAAGGAGGATATAGAAGTTTAGCAGCTAAAGGCAAGGAGGCTAAGAAGGGAAATAAATTCATAGCTGAAAACCTGAGATAGGAGGAGGAAACTGAGCAGGAATGGGCAAGTGGGAAAGAAGCTGTGGTACAGAAAGAAAAGAATTAGTTCCCCAGGAGGGACAGCCTGGGAAAGGCAGGGAAACGTAGACAACTTGACGTGCAAGCAAGGTCACGTCAGACAGCCATCCTAAATGGAACAGGGATGGGAATGTGAGGCAAATGAACTTGGCAGAAAAGATGGCCTATGAGTAATAAGAATAGCTAATCTTTCTTGGACCTCGATTGCCCTAAACCCCTCAGTGACCATGTTGAAACCCAGACTCTCTTTTCACCAGGACCCAGGATTTTAACATATGCATGTGCTGAGAGTATTGCACACACATTCTCAGTTCAACTCCTCTGTGGATCTCTGGGTCATTCATGGCCCACAAACAGCACTCCTGTCTGGTGAGTACTTTGCACTGTGTGGTCCTCATGCCAATACAAGTTTTCTGGTTTTACCATCTGTGCTGTTTCTCCTCCTCTCAAAGCCAGATCCTTTCCACACTGAACAATGTATATTAGGAGCTTCACTCATGATTGTATTTTCAAGTATGGATGGATGTCAGAGGAACATTTTGTATACAGAAATGCCTAAATACGTGTTAAATTTTGACTCCAAAGACTTTCTGAAAAATACTCCTGTTTCCAATCAAAAACATTAATAAAGCTTTTATCCAGGTTCTGAGAACTAGTGATGGGAAGTCAGAACAAATAAAGCAAGTGCTTGGAGGTTACTGAATGCCTCAACATGCAAAACCCAAACAAAGCACTAAGTTTGCCCTCATAAGCATTGATTTTTTTTTCTACAAGACACCAAAAGCCTCAACTATATGACTCTTCCATATCAAGTTCTATCTTCACATTACAGTTTTCCCTAACGATGGTTCTTTGATTTGTAAACTGTATTTTCCTTGCCAAAGAGTTCTTATTGTTTGCCTTTGGAAAGGAAAACATATGGTCAAATTCCAGAAATTTGAAACGTAGAATAAGATCTCAGCCTTTCTAATTTCTGTTTCTTCTTTTCTTTGTTTTCTCTTTCTTGGGGCCTCTCATAAATCACTAGTTAAATTAAAATCTCAGAACTGCCATTTTTTTTCCACCATACTATTGACAGCCTTATCACTGAAAGCTTTGAAGATCATTAGAAATCCCACAGTATAAACAATTATTAAGAAAATTAGAATCAATTGATCAATAAGATTTCTAAAAGATGCTATCAAAAATAACAGGAAAAAGAGGGTGGGTATCTAACTTGTATAATATATTATCAATATACCTCAGATCATGGGAAGATAGAGTTCTTTTGAAAGAAATGGAAATTATCAGTTACCTGTACTTCAGTGAGACTTGTCTCTTTTTTACTACCAACTAGCAGAAAAGAAAAAAAAGATATGGAAAGAACACATATGTGTCACCTTGAGACCACTTTGCCTCTCCACATTCCCCCTGGTCATTCAGCCTCAGTGAAAAATCAGAACCATTGAAATAATCCTTAAAGTTTCCAGAAGTGTGTGAGTGTGTTATATGTGAGAGAGCTAAATCAAAACTGATTCCTGCTATCAAAACTGAATCTGCTAATGAAATTCAGTGAGATCTAGCCAGAGAGCTGGGAAGAAAAACTGAGTAATTAGGTAGAGAATCCAAACATCAGGTGATTATGAGAATTCTCCCTGGAAGATTGGGGAAGGGAATGAATTTTTAGGTATGAGTGTATGTGTGAAGTTAGAGAAAGAAAAAAAGAATCCTTCTCAAGTTGGGAGAAAATGATCATGCCCTGGGCCTGGGATCCTGACTGTCTTGTATCACTGGGACAAGAATGAATATGAAGGAGGGGCGCCTGGGTGGCGCAGTCGGTTAAGCGCCCGACGTCAGCCAGGTCACGATCTCGCGGTCCGGGAGTTCGAGCCCCGCGTCGGGCTCTGGGCTGATGGCTCAGAGCCTGGAGCCTGTTTCCGATTCTGTGTCTCCCTCTCTCTCTGCCCCTCCCCCGTTCATGCTCTGTCTCTCTCTGTCCCAAAAATAAAATAAACGTTGAAAAAAAAAATTAAAAAAAAAAACTTTAAAAAAAAATTAAAAAAAAAAATTAAAAAAAAGAATGAATATGAAGGAAGCTATCATGTGAGGCTCAGGGCTGAAGTATCTTCAGTGTGCCCAACACCAGTGCACGTAATGATAGATCTGGTTGGAGGGTGCACACATGTAGATACATATGTTCTGTAAAAAGTACATGGATTCCATAGGGCTAAGAGGGACCTTTGAACACCAAGAGAACAACTATGGACCCTGAGAAACAGGAGGAGGTGGAAGTTTTAATACACACAGCAAAACCATGACCCAATTTCCAGACAGAGGAATTTAGAAAGATTATGCCATAAAGTACATATTATGCCATTGATTTGCCTCCTGCCTGTACCCTTAAGCTGGAAGCCCAGGGAAACACCTGTTACATCCAAGCTCTATTTCTTTCCAATTGGTAAACAATTCCACCAACTGCACAATGAAAAAAATTATGTGAACCTGGCACCCAGATCTGGAACTCTCGGCTGCCCTTGCTGCCAAAGGTCAAACCAATGTGTCTACTTTTGACATATTTTAGCCAAAGAATGTTAATGACATTTTCCGATACACTGTGCTGTTCTACCACGTGTCCTGCCCCGGAAATTTGGGATTACTAAAATACAGAGATATCTTAAATGCCAAAAGGTCACGATAGGTAGAGACATGGCCAGCTTTTCAGGCTTTCTGACCACTGTAGGGACCCACAAAAACACTGACAAGATGAAAAAAATGCATCACCTCCAAACTGAAAAGAAAACTATGAAACCAAAGTAATAAACATTTGTTTACATATCAACAAAATACAAGTCACTGTCAACTCTATTCATGGTTCCACTTAGTCCTTTGATAATCTTTGTACTCAAGAATCTGTATGTTAGATGCATACTCCTGTATGCTAGATGCCAGCCACAATTTCGCAGGCGAGATAAATCTATTTACTTGCACTCGAGTTTGGGCAGCAAAATTATAAAAACTCTTTAACTATTTTATTGCAAAAAACAAAAGAAATCTATTTTGATGGGGAATATTAATGCCCTTTAATATGTCTGTTAAGTTTGTGAGATGGGGGCTTCTAGGACTGTCCAGAGAATATGAGCGTTTTAAAATGACCTTTCACCTTTCCCATTGTTAAAGGAAGCCACTAAACTTGGAGAGAAATTCTTCCATGGTCATTGACCTATCCCTTCTGATTTTTTTTCCTTTATCTTTTTCCAGCCTATTAACGAAGAAGTTAAACACGAAAACAAGAATAAGGCGGGAAGGGAAAACTCGCTATTGTTATGATGAAATCAAGTTGTCCTAACAGATAAATAAGGAAGTTTGAAGGCAGTGGTTAATCTTTTGGAATAAATTTTAAAAAGAACATCAGAATTTTATTATTTTCAGAATTCCTTGTCTTAAATTGAAACACAATATCTTAATTTCTAATGGTTCAAGTCTGAATTGTCACGGACAGCAACAGACAAGAGGCCTAGGGGCTGAAAGCCAAGACCAAGGATAATTCAGGAGCCGTCACAACCCTTCAAGAGACTAGTGCCAAGTTAAAAAACAAACAAACAAACAAACAAACAAACAAAAAACTGTGTTTTTCTCATCTCCTGAGAAGAAAGTAAACATCACAGGTATATCGTATGGTTTTTTGTATGATACACTAGAAAACAATCTCTGAAATTTTATTCCAAGCGTTGTACACAATCCTTCAAATACTTCATCTACTCGAAATTACTTGGGAGTATACAAGTATATTTGCTTGAGTGTTAAGTTAGCTTAGCATAAGCGATATTCAGGGTGCCACTGTCCAGTCTGTGTGAGTGGTAAGTTTTAAAAGGGGCAACTGAGAGTTTACAAGACACTGATAATAGTTTCAACTATGACTCACATACATAAGAAAAGCCTTCAAGGTATCTTAACCAGTTCCAGAAACCCAGATAGTTAGCATTCTGTTTTCCATTTTCCTTTTCATTAAATCATCATCAATCAGCAATATGACTAAGATAAATAGACAGCAGTACATGAGATAAAAATAGAAAGAATTCTCAAAAATCCTCCTTAAATTCTATGCATGATCCATATTCAGCTTGAAAACTATCAGCTAAGACTGAAATAACCAAAAGATCATATCTAGCATATAAAGTGTGATGTACAACAATTTCTTAACAGTACAAGATAATGATAGGAAAGCTAATTCTGGAACAAATTAAAAATCAGTACCCCAAACCATTACTACTGATATTTAGAATATAGTAAGATTTGTTTGTTTCTTCCATTGTGCCTTACTTTCCACACAACAGAACAGGACATTATAAGGGTTGCCTTGACTATATATTCAAGTCTATTTTTTCTATTTGGTTATCACTCATAAAAACAAAATTCAAGGTTCTACAAACTTTCATGAATGCATCTAACAGGGACTTTTTTGAGAATAAGAAGGGTACCTGGCAAGACAAAGAGGAAAGGATAATGGTCTTGCTTCTGTGTCCTGAAGATGTTATTCCTTTCCTCATATAATACCATACGCTATAGTTACTATAGTATTTATTTCCCATGCTTTAAAGGGTACTATTCAGAAATTCAGGGATTTGAAGGATTTGCAAACTCCAGTCAAAATAGTGTTTCATCTATCGATTTGTCATTTCCACATTGACATTAGCTCCTGGTTTCATTCATAAAACTAGGGGTATCGGGACTTTAACGAGGCAATCCTACTGCCTTCATTACCCCAACTGGTTAGGCCAAACATATGCCTAACCATTCAGTTCTTATACAACCTGCAGAGAGGAAGTTAAATGAGGAAAAGTAAAGCATCACACTGTCACCGTCAAGGCTTTGGACAAGCTCTAATTTTACCCAAAGGAGAAAACTTTAACCACCGCAACAAAGACGGCAACGGCCATGATAAAATGATGCCTGTCATTTTGTCCCACCCCTGGGGATTGCTCTCCACCCACTCCCAGGTGATGGATGTGTTTCTCTGGGTGCACTGGGTTTAGATGTGGCAAAGGATGCAGACAGTTAAATTCGTCAAATCACCAAAGTCGGCAAAGCAGCATTCGATCTGCTCTGGAGAAAGCAATGGGGGGCTGAACAAAAACTCACCAATGGCACAAAACCAAGGCCATCTCCCAGTACCACGAATGCATCAAAGCAGGCTCATTTATCTCAAAAGTGAGAGTCACAAATGCTAAGCCTGGAAGAGATCTTAGAGAACCTGACCTAGAAACCAACTCGTTGACACACAATTCAGAGAATTCCCTCCCTCCAGAAACAAAACAAAACCAGAATCCATGTCTTATAATTTATTATCCATATTCTTGAAATTTGTTACCCATTAGACATCGATGTTCTGAATTACAAAACTTTATCCGTATAGCTGATTCCACATGGTATATACTTCCTGACCAATAAATCTATATGAAAAAAAACCAAACATTTAAAATGTGAACAAATTCTCGGCCTATATATATCAACATGAAAAACAAAACCAAACAGAATCCAAGTTACCTCTCTCAACCCTTCTTTTTTTTTCCTTTTCCAAGTTGCTTTCTAGTGTCTGAAATCTGAAAAACGGACACCCCTATACACTTTTTCAAGGACCTGAAAACAATGACTTACTAATAAATCTTTTATTAGTATTAGTATCCTATAGATTTACAACTCTAATAAACTCACGATTATCATTTTCATGAATAGTTTTTGTTTTTGTTTTTTTTCCAAAAACTCTGAAATAAAACATCCCATAAAAAACAGACCCAAAAGTTGTGTCTCTTTGTGTAATTATGCTCTTTTTCACACAGGCCACAGGAGAGCAATATGCACCGAAAACCAAATATCCTATTTTCAAATATCTTAAAAAAGAATCACACTGTTATCTATTTTGCTCTTTCTAAGTTACTGGTCCTTGTTACCCATCTTCAGGGATAAACAGCCTGAAAATTTTCTTACAATAGTTCCACAGATTAAAGTAGCAAAAAACAAAACAAAAAAAAAAGCAAAAAACAAAAAACAAACAAAAATAAAAACAAAAAAAAGCAGGAGAAAAACAGTTGACGGTTTCTTTTTTTTTTTTTTTTTTTTTTTT